>NW_017256287.1:3556186-3565330 GCF_001594055.1 Mycetomoellerius zeteki | reverse complement strand
TTTCGTTTTCCCTGACGGTTGACAGACAGGCAGCCAGTCAGACAGCAAGCTAAGCAACTCGCCCGTGATAAACACTTCGGCACAGGCTTTTGTTTAGATAAGCGGAGTGCCTTTCATCTTTCGCTTCGCTGTACATTAAGATGTGCAACTCGGCGCAGCGAGATGAACTACGACGATATACAGGGTGGCAACAAATTCATGTCTCTGTATTCGGTGCGATAATATTTGATCAATCTGGAGAGTTAATCTTTTAAATCTTTTTGCATAAAATGTGCCAGAAAATCGTAATTTCATTAAATTCGGGACTCGATCTCTTCGCAATAATACTTTACTCCAGTATCTTACCAGCATGGTAAGATATATATACACTCGTATATATATATATATATATATAATTATATATATTTCACTTAAAATTTCGTACTAAATAAAGCAAATTATAAACTTTTAATATTGTTTCCCTTGGAGTCTTCTTTTCCTATTTTCTTTTTAATTCTTCCCCTGTTAATGCAGTGAATTGATGCGTGCAAATTCAGATGCGTGTAAACGTTGTGGTTAAGTCAGCGCTTTACCGGATCCGAAAAGGAGGAAAATATCGAAAAAATTTCAAACATCCATCGTTTTTCCACAAAAACATATTTTTCTGCAGAATCATTCGCGGTTGGATGTTACATTCGCACTCACGGATTCGATTCATAAAACTCTATCGAACAACCTCATACGGTTTGAGCGATGGATCTATTCACGATCGATCACAATAAATCACAATATAGTGGTTCTAACGAAACTTGCTTTTTTGCTCGTCGAGTTTCCGAACAGATGCACACAACGGAATTTCGCCATTGATGCATATTGTTTGATTTCAAATCACGATGGATAATTGAGTGCTCCTTGTTCGCTACAAAGATTGCTCGTATGTGTAAAGTGGGATACGAAGCAGTTCATGTAATAATCAGCAGATGCCACATATCGATACAGAATCGCGGAAATTTATTCCGAAATTCGATAGAATATTTTCCAAATATTGTATTCAAATTTCGCGAAATAAATATATACGTCTCAAAATTGCCGAAGTCCATAAATTCTCCGGTCCCCCCCCCCCATTTGAGACATTTTTTTCTCTTCAAACCGATAATAATTTTTGAGTAATTAACAAATAAATAAAAGTTAAATATAAAGGAAAACGATATCTAAATAGATATTAAAATCATAATTTATTTTAACTTCAAGACATCAATATAAAATTTTAATTTAAAATAAGACTAAAAATCAGTATCTATTAAAAAAATTATATCTTAATTTACCTCTCCAAAATCTTTGCGTAACTAATACAATTCAAATTTAGACATATCGCGGGCAACTTCATCAATTCGTTTCCAACTCAACATCTAAGGAAAGGTAAAGTCACTGATCGTGAAAACACGTCGTGTATTCGCAATTGAATCGATATCGATCGAGGTGGACGGTGCACGAAGACATCGAGCAATAAAACATAGTAGTGGCGTGAGTTTAACGTGGAATTGAGATGTATGCACATATACATCTATACATGCGTCTATATGTGTATCTATATGTGTATCTATATGTGTATGTATATGCACACGAAGCAATTCTCGATATTCGTGTAATTGAATTGCAATCTTTATTGATTTTAATGATCAAGCTAAAAAATTACATTACATACAGTAAATTCGGTCGAATAGTGAAGAAAGTGATAAAAAAGAATAAAGTTTAATTAAAGTTTTACGAAGAAAAATTCAACCCTGATTTAAATGATGACACACATTCTGCTACATATACATAGATACTATATATCATAAACTGTCATAACGTGACTTAATCTGTGGAACGTATCCTAACACGATTCGAAGAATAAGACGCAGAAAACAGAAGGGTTCGGTGCGGTCATTGTAGTTTTCAACCTATAGATCACTGCGCGAGCCCCAACTGCATATATATATGTATAGGAATGCCCAAATTGGTTTCACGAGCCGCGGGCTGATGATGTATACGCGGCGATCGCGCCGATGGTAGAAAGGAATCCAATTAGGCAAGCAATAAGGGAATCGAAGAGATCCTCAGACGCGAGCTTCGTCGAATCTCTGTGATTCCCCTCTTCTCTTTCTACCGCGTCCTCTTGGCTCGACGGCTCTTTTTTTCATTTCTCACCGACCGCGGAATTATTCCGACACGTTTATTATCGGGACTTTCGGGTCGAGCCAAAACTCGTGGGACGATTTTAATTCGTTAGTCCCCGATAAGATTAAATGTCTCCAATTTATAGCGGAAACACAAATCCCACGACTTTATGGACTTTGTAGCAATTAAATCCAGTAGGGAATCGCTTTAAAATTTAGGTAATAAATAAATAACTTCTAGATTGCATAAAGAATTCTTAAATTGCATAATCATAATAATAAATTAGATTCGTAATTACGATAAATCAAGAAGCAATCGAAATAAATTTTGTTAAAGAAGACATCGCGCTTCTCGACTTTGTTTTTCAACATTTTAGAGCTTTGCTTGAAGTTTCCTCCAAGTCATTATTTCTTACCGTGTAATTTCGACGATACATTTATCACGAGCAGAGGAAGACGCCATGCATTCCCGGTTCATAATCTGATTACGGTAAGAAGCCAAAAAAACCGTGTAAGAAGGCAGCTTAAATGTCTGCTGTCCGCATTACACACGTGTGAAATCTTTCTCCTTTAAAAGAGAATTCATAAGAAATTACAAGATCCTCTTCGCTTATTTATCTTTCTTAAAACACGAAATTTTACTCAAGATATATCTCCTACAGTTGGTATTAGCATACGAGGCGCATTTTTAATTATGTACAAACAAATTATTTTATAATGTTAATAAATTTATGTATAATATGTTCCTAATTCAGTAAGTAAACCTACGGAAGTGTCACTCACCGATTTTAACGAAACTTTGCATATTTGTAGAACTATGAAAAATATTTGACACGTATTTTTTTTATCGGCAAAGGTTCGTTCTGAAGGGTAAAAATTACCCCTTAAAGGTAAGAGGTAGATTTAATATATTAGGTGAAATAAGTTGAAAATTTTTAAAAGTAAAATAGGTTAGGGGGTTTTTGGGATCGCTGAAACTAAATCTTATGTCAAAAGTATCAAATTAAAAATGGCCAATATGGCACCTACCCTTTACTTTTAAGAGATAGTTTTCACCCTTCAGAGCGAATCTTTGCCGATAAAAAAAATACGTGTCAAATTTTTTTCATAATTCTACAAATATGCAAAGTTTCATTAAAATTGGTGAGTGACACTTTCATATAGGTTTATTTGTCAGTAAATATAGAATATAATAAATGTACATTTAAAAAATTGCAAGATAAATATCTCCGATTAATTTTTTATTATTTTATCTTTACTGGCTGCTCGTAAATGATCTATACGAAATACACAAATTTAATAAAGATTCAAATTTATTAAATTTACTTTAAAAAATGGCCTCAATTTTTTTAACATCTCATACATGAATGCAATACGTCGATTTAAGCGTGCATCCCATTAAAATTCGTAATTCACAAAACCGGATTTACGACATTTGCAAATTAAGCGGCAAATTGCGAGTAGTCCTATATAATTCCTATATAATTCCCGAATCTGATTTTGCGTGTCATTGTCGGGAGAAATATTCCAAAGATCCTACAGCAACTGTTTACGATCAAGCCGAAATCCAACGGATTCAAAGGAGGAAGCTGTCGGCGAGCGAAACTAAACGCTCACTCGCAGGTGTATACCTTCAGGTTTTTTAAGGGCAATAAAAATGCTCGACGAACAGGTATACACGCATATGTATATACAAACATCGAACAAAATGTAAAAGGAAAATTAAGAAGAAAAAGTGCGAAGCCGTGAAGTCAACAGGCAGAAGAGAGACATGAACTCGCAGCGTTTTGAAAACTACCGCAGATCGACAACTGGATATCTCGGAATAAGATCGGAACAATTTCAATGACATATTTCTTATAACAGTGTCAAAAATGCAGCTTATTCATATTACTGCGTTTTTTTTCTTTAGAAATAAATATAAACATGATTTAACAAACGAGTCTTTGAAGCAACGATCTCAGTCTTATCGTGATTACCGGTGATCGATGAAGAATGTTGACGTTTATGTTGCGTTTCGATTTTTACTTCGTCTGCGCAATTTTCCTCGGTACGTCAATATTATAATCGATAGGCACAAAGCTCGTAAAGTTAAGAAAGAGAAGTTTTTAATGATTTCTTGCTCTTATTCTCCCATAATTCCTGATAGAAAGATAAAGTACGCAAACAGTAAGAAATAATAAGACGAGGAAATTAGAATCCGTGTTCGTAGAATGTTTTAGAATTATCGTCTCCTTTGTCTCTCTCTCTCGCTCGCTCGCTCAATTTTAACTATAATTTTTATGTAAAATTTTTGGTATCAACCTTTTTTCTTATCAAATCTTTTGTAGGATGCAATTATAAATCATAAACTTTTAATATTCATATCTTCACGTTGAAATATTATATCTGAAATTTAATTTTCGTAAGAGATATAGACAAATAAATAAAAGTTAAAATAATATTAATTGAAAAAATAAGTTTTTATTATTTACATCCTTCAGGAATCTAAAGCAAAACTTTTGAATCTTCTAATATTAAATAATTCCACTACTATACTCCAAAGTTTAAGAAATAAATATTTCTTAAACTCTATTCTTTGATATGTGCATGTAAATATAACGATATTCATTAGTTCTATATCTTATAAAATACCATACATGCACAGCTAACTGGAACTGT
Source organism: Mycetomoellerius zeteki (assembly GCF_001594055.1). Lineage (NCBI taxonomy): Eukaryota > Metazoa > Arthropoda > Insecta > Hymenoptera > Formicidae > Mycetomoellerius > Mycetomoellerius zeteki. The sequence goes on along the minus strand of NW_017256287.1, from coordinate 3,560,531 downwards.
CGTAGACACATAGCGCATTTATCGTCTCCTTGTGCTCTAATCTCTCTTATTTATTGCCCTCTTCCTCCTTCAACCTCCTCTTTCCGCGTGCGTACTCCACGCTGCTAACAAGGAAATGATGTAAATATAGGTATATACGCATAAGAGCGGGCATACGCAACGTGCTCCACGCATGCCTTCCTGCCGCACTTCCCTGCATCTGCACGTGGGTGGTAATCAACCCGTTCGTCTCACCAGTCCTATTGTAACAAACGGCGACTTCTTGTGTTCGCTGTTAATTAAGACCCATTTCCGCGAGAGCCATGAGATAACTGACCATTATCCCCTTTCGCTGCTCGATTAATAGTTGACACAGCAGCAGAACTGATGCACCAGATTCGAATTTATTACATTATCTCGGCAGAGATTAAAGTAGTATAATTACAGCGAGTTTAAATTTCAATGCCGCACGCATAAATAACCACTGTGTCATAACAATAAAAATGCAATATGGAGAAGATACTTTTTTATATTTCTTAGTCTCTTCAAAAATTACTTCAATCCCTGCCTCACATTACGTGTTTTACGACAGTGCAGCCATTTGAATAATTGTTCGATATAACTCAAATAGAAGAAAAAAGAAATTATTCTTTGCTTTAATATAAAATTTTACAAACAACTTATATAATTATCGAATTTTTAAATTAAATCATGTGACATTTTTTATAATAGAATAAGAGAAATACTTTTAAAAAAATAGTTAAATTATATATTAAGTTTCATCGCGTAAAAATTCTTCTTCAAAAAATGTACTTGAGATTAACTATTGTCAAAAATAATAAATTACAATTTTTATTGATTACTCGGTCTTTTGATTAATCATATACCTATTTATATATATTTCTTGCGGTATCAACCCCATAAAAAAATAATAGCAATAGAACTAACAGGATGTGAACGTATGGTAATTCAGAAACAGTGACATCCACTAGTTCAGGTGCTTCTTATAACGAATGGGAACTCACGTAAGTCGGAGAACAACCTGCTCAGCCGACCATAATAATTGATCGTACAAGAAACAATCCTATATTTGGAAGCATATAGTAATCCATTTTTCGAAAAGTATCTAACAATTCCCAGAAAAAATAGAAATCAAATGGTCAAATGATAAAATTATTATAAAAATCGTAATATTAGTTCTTCACAGTTTGACGATTCATAACACCATGCAACAGCATGAAAAAATCGATACATCCCTAAAAATAGAGACGAAATCCAGCACATTTCGTTCCACGAAATCAAGTTATTTGCGTTATTTATGCATGTTTGAAATTTAAAGAAGGTTATTTCGATCATGATGCAAAATAAAATTTTGCAATTATCTTAAAATAGTGTATTTCAGTGTAAAATTGGTCGCTGAATCCGTAAATGATAAAATTAGCAATTGGAGCAAAGCAAAATGGTTAAGAGATGCAATTTTAATAAAAAAAAAAATCGCCCAAAATTTTTGAATATTCTTTAAAGGTAGTTATTACATCTTTTTCACGTTCACAAAGAAAATCGTACAAAAATCGAAAAAAGGAAAAAGTTTTAATAATTTTCAACCAATCCTAGCAATAAATAATTGAAAACTCTTTACACCTGCTTCAACGGTTCTAATCGGAAAGACTACGAACGCTTACAATTAATTTACTGAGGACGCATACACAAATTCTAATCCAATTACAATGCCAGCTTAAATCAGCAAATCACTACCGCATACCCTTAATTCCGAGCTTAATTCTACCCGCTCGCGACGAATTCACGCGTAATTCAACTTAAAGTTAAACTTAAATTGTTTATTCTTATATGTTACTTTTGGTATTTTAAATGAGCTCAACATTACTGATACTTCCTCTTTCAGTAACATTCTACAATTCCTAATTTTTCTTTAAATTTTTAATATGATATCTACTTTTTTGACAAGGCTTTTAAAAATATCAGTTAATTGTTTTTCTACATTTGTTATATACCTTTTGCTAAAGTAAATAGGTATAATTTTTTCTGATAAAATGATGTTTTACACCGATTTTGATCACTTATAAAACTCGGGATTGTTTATCAGCTTAATAGCACTCTGATTATTAATATACAGACTGGATTATATGTATCATGTGTATCTCTCGTTGACGCTTTTGCAACGTTTCTGTGAGATATATAGATTTAAAAATTCCAAAAAATATACAGCTTGCAAATAAATACTGTATCATGATATGGAAAGTCATTAGTATATGCAAAATGCATTTTTATTTATAAAAAAAAATGGCACAAATTTCTCAAATCTTTTTATGATAGAACAATATCATTGTGGCTTTTGTGTATCTTGTGGTTCTGTTTATATTGCAGTGGATGTATAAACGCACCAAGCGTTACATTCGCAATATAATTCGGATGTGTAAACGTATCAACATCCGCTTGATGCGTTTATAATTCATCCACAATGTAAACAAAACCACAACTCATGGATAACAAAATAATCGAGTAATATGATAGCACGATCTCACCCAAAAGATAAGTTTTCACAGTCGACCATTGCATAGCAAAATACTGACAAAGAATTTTTGTAAGTGTTCAGTATTAATATTAGAATCGATTTCTTCCGAGGCCTCCGATATACTAACATTCTGTTAAACTGATTCGAATAAGAAATATCTTTGCAGTTTTTAAACTCGTCATCTAACGTAAATCTAGAATCTGTAAAAATATTTTGTATAATGCCCTGTACTGATTGTTTCGCGCACTGTCCTTGCTCTCCTATTTAATCAATTGCACTGATATACAAAAGCAATATAATGACAGCAATTAATAGGATTATTAACACTTTGACATTTCTGTGAGATGTATAAATTTCCGAAAAAAATCCGAAAAATACTGCTTACAAATACATACTATACTATGACATGAAAACACTAGCATATGCAAAATGCATTTTTAGTAAAAAAAATTGCTTAAATTTCTCAATTTTTTTAAAAGTTATCACATCTTTTTCATTAAAATTCATAAATAAAATCATAAAACATTTTAGCGACTAAAATTTTTTTTCATTACCATATTCTGTTCCAATCGCTTTAATTTTATTTTCGGATTCAGCGATCAATTTTATATAGAAATACACGATTTTCAGACAATCGCAAAAATTCTATCTTGTACCGCAGCCGAAATGACTGCCTCTAAACTTCAAACGTAAAAAACTCAAATACTTAATCTCATTCACGGAACGGAACACATTTCTATGCTAAATTGTCTTTATTTTCACGAATATATCAATTTTTTATATAATATTAAAGTAAAAAAATTATTTTTATATAATGTAAAATAAGAAGCAATTTCTGCAAGTAAATAAAATTAAATGTGTTAGAAATTTTCAATAAATTATAGCATATTAACGGAACATTTGATTCAATGATAAAAACTAAACAAAAGAATTCCAACTATGTGAGAACATAAATCGATTTACTAACGTTTTGTTTCAAAAAGATCTATTCAAAGAGAAGATCTGAGATGATAAAAATAGAAAATGCGGTTTTCTTTCTTTCTAGCCTGTTAACAACGAAATAAAATCCTAAATAGCCGTTGGTTGAAAGAAAAACATGCGAAAAAGAGCTGAAAGCATTTTTCTTTTCAGAACTATTCAAATAAAGAATGTTCACTCGTGCAAAATGAAAAATGGCAACGTGATACCTGTTACTTTCTTAAATGCGAAAAAGCATAGCGCATCTTGAGCAGAATAAATTAAAATGCACGAATGTAATTGTGCCGTTCTTGGAAAGAAAGATAAGTGGGATTACCGGCTGTACTTACTGTCGCCTCAGTATCATCCTGATGGCGTCTGAAATAACGTAAAAATAACGTAAAACGTAAAACACGGAGATGAAGGACGCTTGAAATGATCGTAAACTTATTCAGGCATCGCGAGTATTTCGTTTGCGAACTAGAACGGAAAAACATGGAAATTTCATGAAATAATTCACGCGCGACTGGCAACAAAGTTTTTTACCTCTTCTTGCGGTTGCGGTAAGTATCTTCGAAACAAAAAAAAGTGAGATTATTGTCATAAATCTCAAAAGCGACGAAAAAGATGTAAAATTGTATCGACAGATATAAATTATGAACTGTCATCGGCGTTTAGTCGCGATAAATTGTGAGAGCAGATAAAGTGTAATACCGCCACGGATTATATGTCCGGCGAAATAAAATGGTGTCGACGAGAGAATCATCCGCCGGCTCTGAATGAGAAAGCTGTTCGATGTATTTGCCCCGTTTCCTTTCCCTGTCCCCGCCATTCGCATCGTCGCGCGAGACGAACGAGTGCACCGGGAGGCAGGAT
>NW_017256287.1:3443241-3556150 GCF_001594055.1 Mycetomoellerius zeteki | reverse complement strand
ACGAAGTTAGAGTGAGGGGGAAAAAAACGAGAAAAAGGTGGTACAACTAATTCGCAAGCCCTCCCAGGCTGGCTTTTTTGCCAGACGCATTCGCGTTCATCCTCGCGTTCGTTCTGCCACCGAATCCGTATAAGGAGGCTGAGGACGAAGATGAACAGAAGGACGAGGAAGAAAAGGCAGAGAACCGTGTGAGTTCTGAATAAACCGATCAAATCGCTGATCAAATGAAGAGATTTTATGGAAGGCCGCGACATTTAAGCTTCGGATTTACGACGATGAGCGTAAAATGCAGTTACCGTGTAAAACTGGATCGTATCATATGGTCCTCTATTTTTATAGTAGTTAATATAGCAACAAACAGGTTCGCTCGTGACGCTATCAAGGTCCGAGAATAAACAATTGGTCACTGTGTGCCATAAACGGCGATTTACGAGTACGCAACATAAACGCTTTCGATCTCCCATCGACGATCATCATAATGATCACGCATAAAGCATATAAACGTCATACGTGCTAATAACCTTGCCTGTCGAGGTGTCGAGGTGCCTATCAAGGTACATTTATTGAGAACAACGTCGATATAGACATAATTGTTCGTCGTTACAATTGTTTACGATAACGATCGACGATTTTTAATTTGTATCATTGCGCTTTAATAGTTAACGCGCAGTTTTCTGCAAGGCGTAACGACATTTATGAGAGAAAGAAACTTCTATTTGCAATTATCAACTATAATATTTGTATCAGCGTTCGTAATAGATAGCACCGATTGACTGATCGATTGAAGTAAGCGTGACTAGGCAAAGCCGCCGGCGTTATTTAATCCTCCGCAGGTAGAAACGGATAAATGGATAGCTATATAGAAAAAGAGATGAGACTGTATTCGGGAGGAAAGTGATCGTTAATATGCATTTTCACGTTACATTAAATCCTGAAAGAACTACCACGATGTGCGGCGGTAACACGTGTCACATGTGTCATGCGTGACTAATCACATTCTATGGAGATTTCTACTTAGTGATAAAAACCACCTGCCGCAAAGAGATTTGAGAAAGAGAGAGAGAGAGAGAGAGAGAGAGAGAGAGATTATAAATTTGAAACTGTGATCAGTCATCTCACGTAGTGATTATAAAATAATATCGAACATCCAATAGATAAATCGGATAATTAAAGTTACAAACAATTACAATAAAAACAAAACTTTTGTTACTATAATAAAATTTCAATTAAATTTTAAAGCAGTAGCGTTGATATCATCTTGATTTCATTTTTTTAGTACAACGGAATAAACAGTAAAGCAGTTCGCTTTTCATGCGGGATGTAAACATCAGAAATAAAACGGAAAAGAAAGAAAGAAACTCACCCAGCCACCGGCGTCATCTTCAATGCCAATGCTCGACTGATACAGAATCCGGCGCCGCCCGTGGCGAACCAAAATTTCACCTTTTGCTGAAATATATAGAAAAGAAAACGATTTAGTGGGAGGTTTAACGGATAGGTTGGCTAGAAATCGCGGGAGCTGTCGTGGTAATTATATGATACATCGATCCGAGATCAGACCCAAATGATCGATCGTCGGCGTACATCATCCGCGTTCGACGGCTGTTATTAACCGATTAAAGAATGACTCGCTTGATGAGAATTAGGGACCGGGATAGATTACATCTTGACGTATCGTCGGATGTCACGCTATACTTCGGAGCAACAAATCACAATTACGGAGTCATGATATTTCAACAATTTACGTCCCGCCATGGAACTCGATTATGGCTTCCGACTGTCGCTTCGAAAAAAAAAACATGAATTTAAACTATCCCTGACTCCATCAGTCGAACTCAAACGACCATCGTATATAATCTAATTAGCAATTATTATTCGAAGAAATTAATGACGATACGAAGGTTCGTTTATTGGACACAGTAACGTGAATGATGAATTAAAAAACCTGCACGGCGTCAAGAAAGGTATCTGCTGCCGGTTGGTCTTTTTCTTTGACCTGGAAACTTTGCTCCAGGAAACGTTCTCTTGTATACGATAGACGTACAACATCCATACACACACACACACACACACACACACACACACATACGTACGTATATATACGCGTGCGCGAATGCGAAAACACAACGAGTTGAGATACGAACGATTTCTGTGGCTGCAGGCTATTAAAGCCGGACTCCTAGGCGGCCTAAGCGCAATCCATGCTGACCGATACTATCTCAATACCGGTATAGAACCGTAGAATCATGCAGTGCGCCTTTCCTTGACGAAGGCGTGGTACACGAGCCAACGGCCGCACGCGTGCATATGCAACGCGTTACCGATAAAACTATCACAAGTTTTTGCTCGTCTTCTGCGAGAATCGTCGGCACTTATGTTAGCTTACTCTGCATAAAAGAACAATTTAATTACGGAGAATGTTATCAAAGTAGATCTCGCGATGATGCAAAATTATACGCTAAACTTATTTAATTAAACACAAAAAATAAGAGATCAATAGTGTGGTTATCGACAGCTCTAACGATCTACGCGCACAGTTTTGCTTGCGACTGATCAGGATATGCTTAATTTTCGTAAATACAATAAATTCAGCTCGTTTTGTGCACAGCAATAAGTAAGGAACGGTATATAATCGAGCAATAAATGGAAGTTATTATATAAAAGATTCAATAATTTAATAAATGTAAAGGAACATTAAAACAACAATCAATGATATGGATTTCATATAAATGTTTAGATTTGGCGGATTTCTTGTGAAAAAGTCAAATCAATTTAAAAGATCCATCATTTGCTATTGACTCATTTATTTTGCAGAAATGTCTAGAATAATTAAATATTTTTATACAACTCGTCCGATTAATCTTATTTTTAATAGTGATTTAATGAAAAGTTAAAATGAGTAATTAGGAAACGGCGCTGTAAGTGTTGCGCGCTTAAATAATTAACAGATCTTCCAACGTCTAATAATTATATTCAACATGTTACGAATATATTTCATGTAACGTATGTTTCGGCTAGATTCTAGTCATCTTATTTTTTGTAGATCCAAAATACCGTATGCTATATTTTGAGCCGGAAAAGGTTTGCGTCCGCGACTATTTGAGATAATCTACATCGATGCTATCTTGGCACGGAACATGATGCTGGCGTGCTCCTTTCCTCTGACTGGGCGTGGTGGAGCACGGATGGCAGCAAAACGGCCACCATGGACATATCGCACGTACGTATACCTCGCGTACGTATATCCCTAAGGTCAGCTGACGATCGGCGTTACCGTTATCCATGTATGTACTGCATACCTACACCCGAGACGAGAACGCGCGCACATATAATGGTATAATCGCCCTCTTGCACTTTGGAGAATCTATAATTTCGCTCCGCTGTGCAAGTAATAAGATGGCTAGTAAAGGCCTACTGGACCGAATGACATGGCAGAAATTGCTACGATAATATCGCGCCTTGCCGCGCCTCACTGCGATTTGCGCATCGCTACGATTTGCACATCACTACGATTTGCGTGGCTCGTTCACCCCGATATTGTTCCCTGCCATGATTCCGATTAGTAATGTTCTCTGAATGCGTCCTAGGATCACACTGATCTCATTTCAATAACAGAAATTCATCGAATAACCTCTTCTACAATATCAATATTTTATACGGAATATAGAATTTTTAATCTCGTTAATAGTTTGAAAATTATAATTAATTTCAAGCATACTGTAAGGAGAGAAAATAGTATGTAGTTTCTGATATGAGACAACTTCTTCAATATTTTTCGAATTAATTTAAATAAAAACCTTTTTTCTCTTTCGGACAAGATATTTACTGTCAACAAATATCATAAAATCCTCACCTCTAATGGCTTTTACTCACCGATTTTATGCCAATAACAGAAGTTACTTTATTCGAAAAGTGTTACCTAAAATTGCCTCGTGTTTAAAACTGTCTTCTCTGTTCTCCTCTTCTTTTCTTTCTCTTTCCTATACGCGATATCATTCGTTTTATGAAGGTATCGAGCGACAGATACTAAAAAGAAGAGGAACAGACGGGACCTCACTGACACATTAGATATACACGCGCGATAGTGGTAGCCCGAGATAGTATCGGAACGCTTTTACAAGAAGGAAGCTTATTCTTTATTTCTCTCTTTCGAGTCCATTTGAATAATACAACATCGTGTTGCGAGCGTGCAGAGTCACGAGAGAAGCCACCGGCGCGACCCGGGACGCGAGAATTCTGAGATCGCTCGCGAACCCGTTCTTATTGTTACAAGGGAACGTGCGCGAAGTACGGGGGACGACAGCAGAATCGGTACTTATCGACGATTCCTCACGAAACGATGTTTAACGTAATCCTGTCTGTATCCCCCGCTGTGTACCATCGCACGTCCCCTTCTATATAGGCTGATCCTTTCGAGCAAGCCCATTTCTCAAACTTTTCTTTTCATTCAACTATTACATATCAGAGCTTGCAACTTTTCTCAAATAATATATCTTCAAGAAATAAATAATTTATAGCTATGCGTAATTATTAAATGTAACGTTTTCATAAGTTTCAGAGGAACAGAAAAAGAAGTTTCTCTTCGGAGCAATTAAAAAAAATTGCATTTTACCTTAATCTTTGATTTTAGTGAGCGTAGAAAATTCTGATGTAAAACACAGATAAATACTATGTTATTCTCAATTTTTCCCTCAATGCCTACAAAGTAACTCCGTCGTAACGACAGCACTTTAGATCCCCTTGCTATAAAAATAATGGTCACACATACCGTGTGATATTTTACTACAGTGAGAAATTTTCACTGGCGACAAAATACGAGGTGATAAGAAGCAGCGGCGGCGTTCACTTTCCGACGATCGGCACCTGCTAGGCTGAAACATCTCGCATAAGCGCAATTCGACGACGCAATCAGTAAGTAATTTTAATTATCACGCGCGTATTTACGACTGGTAATCGCTCGATCTCATACGCGGGGCAATCTCGAGGATTCTCGGGAGCATCGCACAGGCATCACCAGTAACGAAGGGACTTACCGATCGGCGGCCAAGATTGTGCCGGTGCCCGTCTGACTAATTACATTCCTAACCCAGGACGAGGGCACGTCGCGGAGGGAATAGCGTATGCGAGTAAAGGCCGCACGATTCTATATCCAATTATGTACGGACGATTGGCAGCGGACCCGTAGATATGCCCGCGACTGAATTGGCCTCCCTCGACCTGTTATCGTCATCGAGCGGATAGGAATTATTCGGAATCATGCTTTCCGCTTAATTACTATCTATCTCTGCTGAACTTCTCGATTGTTTCCGGTAACTGAGTTTTTCGCGTCAGACATATTACTTTCTTTACCATCGACATGATACAATTAATCGGCGGAAGTAAATTAATTCTTAAGCACGTACAAGACAACCCATAATCACTATATTCAATATATAATTAACCAAGAGAGAGAGAGAGAGAGAGAGAGAAAAGCGAAAGAAGTTTAAATCAAAATAACTATTCGACTTTTAATCTTCTATTCGAAATAATCGTACATCAGATACATAACGGATAAACTAAAAATTTATTTAAGTATCAGACATTTATCGCAACTAAAACATCAGTTTTTTTTTTACTACGGTTAAAAAGGTAAAATAGATGTAGTCACCGATTATTTTAGAACGAGCGGTTAGGTTCATTTTCGAGGTCGTAAAACCGAAGCTGAGTGACACGGTGAGTAATATCTGATGGAGGGTACGTGTAGCTGCTCGGTATATTAGGACTAATGAACAGATTAGAGGCACCGATACGACCCTACGAACGACAGATGTGCGAAGCTACGTACTAAGAAATTCGTTGCATCCATATCAGTGCATGGGAAAAGAGACAGCGAAAAGAATTCCTTACGTCGATAATTTATCGTTATCTTTGTTGCAGTGTATCTCATTTTTCTCATCAGATTTTTTCGATAATTTCTAACTGATCAAGTACCTTGAACAATTTCTCTCTCATTGTATCCGAATTCGAGGAATCGGAATACAGGACATGATACTTTATGCTAAAACAAACAACTTTTTCCTTTAGCAAAATTGCGTCCGACAAGTAGTTTTTGTAGGAGAGCACGTTGAAGTTATACGAGTAAACGCAAAAATTATTTATCGAATGTAATTTTACTGCAGGAAAAAGTTCGTTTTAGCATAAAAAACAACTTTTTCCTTTAGCAAAATTGCGTCCGATAAGTAGTTTTTACAGGAGAGCAGATTGAAATCAACAAATAAGTGCAAAAATTATTTATCCGATGCAATTTTGCTAAAGGAAAAAATTGTTTGTTTTAGCATAAAGTATCATGTCCCGTACTCCGATTCCTAGAATTTCGGATCACCCTGTATATGTATACGTGCGCATAAGTATTATGATTAATCGTGTAAGTTTCTCGTAAAATGACGAGATGCAAATCTAATTAAATTACCATGAAACAACATTCGATTTTTCGAAGCCGTACTTATGTTCCTGCGCGTTATCTCGTTTTGAGCGTACCAACGTTTTGCCGCAAGACCAATAGCTGACGATTTGTATGCACAGTCATCCGCACTTCCATGTAGATTTATCAATCTGATATTTACAGGCAGGAAGTCGCTCTTGCTCTTGTTTCCAATCCGTTCAAGCGTATCCACCAGCGGCATACAAACGCGACGCGGTAAGCGCGCTGACAGAAATTCTGCGCATTGATATTTCCATAAATTCCTCGCCGAGTATTTTTCAATCTCGAACAATATATTTAACCAAAACGAATAAATCTGTTGTAGTATTGTAGAGACAGTACCCACCTCTTATTTTTGAATTCAAGAATGTTTCGTGACTACAAGAAAAATACAATAAATTTATGAAAATCTCAAGATAAAGAGAAATGTCACACATAAATGTGAGAATATATGTACAATAGTAAATTTAACTTTAAAAATGCAAAATAAACTCAAAGTTCAATTTATATTCAGCATATGTATTTCATTTATTGTGTGTATTTCATTTTATTAACTATAAACTGTAATGAATACTTTATGAGTTCTTGGAATAAATACAATGCATAATTGTTTCAAAATTAACAGTTGTTAATATAATTACTCATTTTGTGATGACATTTACAAACCCCAACTATAAATTATAATGAATACTTTGTTCATGTATTTTTGAAATAAATATAAAATACATAATTGTCTCAAAATTAACAGTTGTTAATATAATTACTCATTTTGTAATGATCTTTAAACCCTAAATTCGAACAACTAATTGATGAAATCATACAACAGCGTTAAGCGTCACTCTCGAGTTTCCTAGGCAAGCGAACGACGAGATAAAGTTTCTCGAGAGATATAAAAGGGACAAGTGTGCTCCTAAAGCAAGTGGAATCCACTTTGCGATCCTTGGCCAATCCCTCGAGAATCCAAGGAGCACGTGCACATGCAAATATTAGTAGGCTCCCACAAACAAGACTGCCGACCAGTTTTTATAAATAAATATCGACGGCGCCGCTTCTAAAAATATCTCGACTAAATTGTATTTCACGACTCACGATGCAACTCAATTTCATATCAATTATTAATTTCGTGTTCACACTAAATTCTCAAAAAAAAAAAAACGAAAAAGTTTATTGTACACAGCACTTTGCAGGTACGTGTGATCAACGTTACGAATTGATTATACTATGTAAATTATACGAAAGAAAAATATAGATCGCAAAGTAACAAGAGGTTCCCTATGGAATATATAATAATAATATCACCGCAATTAGTGGCATCCGGCGTTGCAACCTTCACGAGCATATGCACGTACAGCATGCAAAAGGAACCGTCATCAAAATAAAATTAAAAAAAAAAAAGAGGAAGACTGATAAAGCAGAACTCCCTGCATCGTACGATATGCAGTCGCGCAGCGGTGCACCGGATGCACGCCGCTGCAAAACAAAGATGGTGCCGTGAGATATAAAGCAACAGGTATAATAATATCGAAGTAATGGAGGTAGCATACGCGGCATAGGGAAACATCAGTCAACCCCCTTTCGCCCCTCCTATCTACCACCATGTCTTTTGCCGTGTCGGAATGGATATACATCTTTTCCGCGATGTGCCCACGGAGGCCGTCATGGGTCACGAGCGCATCTCCCATCGCTGGTTCGCGGCTTTCGACTACTCTTCTCTTGTCCTCTTTTCATTCTGCCAATTTTTTTTTTCATCCAATGTCTAATCGCGCGGCATAAGCGACTGCGAGGAGGGGAAGATGGAAGAGTTAGGTCGTCCGCGCAATGCAGAATGCAGAAATGACGGTACATGATTTATTACGGCCAAGCTCGTTAAACAATTTAGCGACGGGGAACAAAGATGTATTACTCGCAACGTTTGATCACGCGAGAACACAATATAAGTTCGTGTTATAAAAATGTACGATTAGAAAACTAGAAAAAAACAAACGATATTCAATAAAATATTTCATAAAATATGTTGAAATTTAAAGAAATATGATTAGTGTAATTCATGTCCGTGATGATAAGTTTCGAATTCCAGTAATTCTCTTACTCCAACCTGGGTTAATTAAGAATTATGCAACGATTGCATTTGACCTCTTCAATTTTCTCTCTCTCTCTCTCTTTCTCTCGTTGCATTATCCTGATATAACTCAGTCTGAAAAATCGTGCATTTTCTTTTTCGACTTTGTGGCGGAACTGACGCATTCTCATTTTTCACAACATCGATGGATACCGTACGGTCGTCACGGGTCACGCTAACTCGCCCATTGTATTCCTCTGGTCGATCCTACGAACAATGCCCACCTACCGTAATTACGAAAGCTTCGTTAAAATCGCCGCATGGCCTCCCTCCCCCCCCTCTCCTCTCTCTCTTCCTTTTCCTTTTTATTTCTCTTCGTTGAAAAATTGAAAGCCGACCGCCGTTACGGTGTATACGAAGTCGAGCATAATCGCGTACGATCGTTACGTGTCCGCTTAGCTGAACACTTCCGCGTGTTTCGCGAAAACGCACCACCGATAATTCCGTTTTGCACGTATCTGCGTGCGTGCATAAGTAATTGAACACGCTTATGGCGCGACTTTTCTGGAGGAAAAAGCCGCAGCAGAGCTCCGAGTAGACCCAGCGGAGCGCAACATGCTAATGCCGACTGTTACTACCGTTTCTAGCGTATTTCTTTCCCCGTTGCATTTAGAGCTTCTTCTTCCGACGTATGGTCACCTTGAGCATAGCTCCACTTGGCGGCGAAGTTCTCACATGCGATAAAACACCTCCGTAAAGTGTATAAACGACAGGATGCAACTGCAGTGCGCAAAAGAAATGCGTAGCGGCGGAATACATACGTATATTTGCGCACGAGTGCATCTCGACAATTTCGAGTAGAGCTTTTAAGTATTCGGATATTTAGATATTCGGATATCCGAAATCGATTCCGGTCCAAAAACTCAAAACCGTATTATTCGGGTAATCCGAATATCCGAATTATTTGGATCCGTGGATCTGAATTTGGATCCGGATCTAAATTTATACTCGAATCTAAATTTGGCTCCGGATTTAGATCCACGTCCAAAAAGAAAGAAAACATCGATGTATTTATTATAATGAATTTTAACGTATAGTTACTTTTTAAATAAAAATTTAATTTTGATTCACATATATAATTGAATAAAAATAAAATTAAAAAATATAAATATAGATTCACACAGAATTATACAAGCCCTTAAAATCCAGCTAGACCGTTTAAAGCATTTGTTTGTATAGGTTGTGTTTCTCACATATACGTCCTATGAAATTTAATATTGTTTATAAATATATATATAAATTTTTAGAGAACAGACTCTCAATCTTAAAATAGTAATAACAAAGATGTACAAGGATAATAAAAGAAATATTTGTATTTCACTTTTACATTCAGATTAAATAAGTGTATAATGATTTTAATATGCACTCACAATTAGTCCGCATCCAACCGAATTCGCTATAAGTTTGCTACGAATACGAAACCAAATCTGAGAACCGGATCTGGATTTCGACTTTTACTATTTGGATCTTAGAAAATCCGAATCTCCGAATAATTCAAATTTGAAGCATAACATGCATTCGTAATTCGGATAAACGGATATTCGGATAGCTTAAATCCGAATCCATCTTGAAGCTCTAATTTCGAGTCTCTCGAAATGTAGGCTTGCTTTATACGCTGAGAGATTTTTGTTAAGAGAATGCAAAATGCAAGAAGCGAACTCGGATGAATAATAAGAAGAACGGATCCGATCATTACTTATTTATTTCGAAGGTGCCAATGGGCATACTTTTCTTTTAAATTTTATCAGAATCGCATAGGCGCAGTCTCATGAATAATATTGATTTTCCGGCGGAGTAAACATCGAGATGTTACGGGCACAGGATCGTTTCACGGCGTCGTGCACCTTGAAAACGATTCCCACGTTCGTAACGCGTTCTGCACGCCGTGCTTTCAAGGAAGTTTAGGGACAAGTGCGCCCAAGCAAATCTCTTGCGTCGCAATTAAGATGGAGATCCTAGATACACGATTCTCATAGATTAACCAGCGTAGTCGCATTCGACCAAAATGTCGCGCTTGCAAAAATATTTTTACGACAATCACAATTATATTTATAGAAATACATAATATATTTTCCTATTCGTGAAAAATATAGCTACATCAAAGATAATCAGAACTGAATGCTTTGTAACAAAATTGGCCATAAACGATTTTGTCAAAATTCTATGAGATAGAAAAGTATATACACCATCTCACTCTAACTTATAATTAAAATTGTAGAGTGAGATAATATAAGTTAGAGTGAGATAGTATTTTTATAAAGGAAGACAGTATATATATCTTTCTCTCAAGTGGGATTTTATAACAAAATCGTGGCCAGACTTTCTTATAATCTCTAATCAGAACGTAATAGCTAATCAGATTTTGTGCAGAATTATTTAACTAGTAAATAATATACGAAAATTATCACATAACATTACACGTGAAAAAACGGTTGCAAAAGAAAATAATTACGATATCAGCTTTGAACGATTGCAAAACGGTAAAGACTCAATAACAAGCATGATATACCCATTATATTATAACCCGACATAATGACTATGCATTTAAATACAATTCTTAAAAGGAAACATTATCTTCCCAAAGCCAATGCCATTCGGAACACTTTCGTTCCATAAGCGTAATTCCTTGTTCGTCGTTATTTCTGTAGGTAATTGCATAATCGTGAATTTCATCCGATTCAACAATCTGGTTGTGCGCGCGTGGAACGAGAAATAACGTTGGAATTCTACGGCGCGTATCATAATTGCGCAGAATCTCACTGATTTAATTATCTTAATGCAATTAATCGCGAGATTTAGCTCGCTGTGCGAAGAGCATTCTCCGCGAATTTCGCTTTACCACCTTCTTCTTATTGACATTTTTCCTCTGTAGTACCTGAACGATGGGATGTATCTGTCCATGCAATCGCAACATGAACATTGCAATCGCAATGTCTGGTAATGTGTTAAGAATGCGGTTGCGAAGAAAAAAAAATTGAGTGCAGTATAATGCAAACGAGTCGATAAACCGGCAGAGCAAGTCAAACAAAGTCGAGAAAAAAAATTTGTTGAGATATAAAGGAAGAGAGTTACTTAATTCCTTAAATAACTCTCTTTTTTCTTTTCTTTCTTTCTTATTTCAACTAATTTTATTTTTCTGTTAATATAATTTAAAATGAAATAATGAAGTTCAGTGTACAACAGTAAAGGAAAATATTAATTATTCAAAGATAATATTAATTATTTCAAGACAGTATCAATAACTCATAGATTTTCTTATTTATAATTTTTCTCTCTGATAGCTTAATAATCCTTCTGTTTAATGCAAAAAAATATAAATCGACAAAAAAGGAATTTGTATAATGAATACACTAAAAACATGTAATAGGTTTAGTCAGTAAAATACTTTACCGTTACAAAGGTCGTACGACGATCAAAACGTTAATTTCAATCATAAATAACAGAACGGCAATTTAACGCGAAAGCATCCGGACTGGTAATAATCTTCACCAATTGTGACACGTAATTCCAATTTCAATTATGCTACTGGCGCGCAAGAAGTAAAGTATATTTCATGCAGGGTCATTCAGTAGGCGAATAACCCGAGGGTTTGGTTAATTGAAGCCAACTTCCGCATATCCATCAGGCAAACGACAACAAATACGTTTCATACACGCACGCGCGCGCATCGAATCTATAAGTACGAAAAAGTATCCGAGAAACCGGCTTGCCGGTTCACACCTATCTATACTGAAAAAATTAATACGAAAAATCTGTTGCAGTAATTCTGTTTGATAAATTTAATTACTATATAAAATGCAATAAATTAATATAAAGACGAGAACTAAACTAATAAAAAGGATGTTATAATAAATAAAAATAAGTGTATTAAATAAATTACAAAATGTATCTTCGATAGCGGAACAAGTTTTAATTTAATTCGAGTCTTTTGGCTCTTAGAGAGATTATTTTAATTTGTTATTATAAAATGCATATATTTATTACAATAACGAGCTAAACTTCATATTTTGTTTTAATTAATTGATATACAAATATTATTTTTCTTTATCGATTTTATATAGCCTCGATATATCGATAGCTCGAGATATCTTCATCTTAAATCCTCCGTTTAATAGGATACATAAGGCAAGAACCTGCTAGATAAGCAGCTCGTTGCCTTCTGTGAACTCTCGATATCGAGTTTCTATCCCGTATTGCCCGTGAAATGAACTTTTTAAATCCCCCCCTCCCCCTCTTCTTGCATTCACTGGCGACTGTATCTCACCAGTATCTCGCAAACAGAAATTTAAACAGCTATTCTCACAGGTTCGCTGATTTCAAAGCTGTAGACGTACAAAATGCCTACATCTATTTGCGACAATAAAAACATCATAATATTTATTACCCTCTAACCGCTTATAAAACCTTTAGGATTACGAGAACGTCCTCCTGATAAGATGTGTTCAAAAAGAAACACGCTCTTTTTTAAGAGTGCGGCTTCTATAGCTTCCTTTTCACATTATTACTAATCATAATGTCGACAGCTACATGGAGCGATTTTATTTTAGTGGTGTAAATTATAGAGATCAGGCAACGCGGCGTGCAAAAGTGATAGTATATCGACGAGAACGGGCGATTGGATCAAATTGCCGAAAAAATTGCCTACCGTGGGCATCGAAAAATGGCGTGTTCGAAAATCTACCGCACTTCCCTTTATGATACACGATGATTACGATCGATCGCTCGCTCATTCGCTGAGCCGAACTACTCTCGTATTCTTCCTCTTGTTCGGACGGTTCTCTCGCCCCGAAACCACAGCGACTATAAAAGCGCACAAAGTTGAAGAAGCGATGCGAGGAGCCGCAGAAATGCAAGCCTCATTAAATAATAATTCATAGGACCAAGACGGTGGAAGGATGCGAAAGGGTGGAAGAAATGCACGACATGTGGCAAGTAAAAGCATATCTTTCGCAAAATAACGAAAGATTAAGAAGTTGTTTCCATTCTCTTTTTCCTTCTCAAGATTTCGAGACGAAAACATATGTCCTAATTGTGTATTATTCCGGCTTAGATGTCGGAATTTAATGAGCAGATATCGCGCTTGTGAAAAGATAACGCGAGAATCCACCAAAGAATCCACTTAAGTGAAACATCGACAAGACTCATTAGACGTGATATAAAAGTCAATGAAGGGATAGGTGAATTTAGCAAAAACTTGACAAAGCAGAAGGATAGCAGAAAATAAGAAGACGTCCTCAGTTTGGTCAACATGTGGCGGCATACATTATCACTCTATTTGTAAAATGACTAATTGTTACGCTCAATTAACAGCTCTTAACTCAGAACCTCTCAGAACTACTGGTATGTATAATCAGAGTATATTTGCCTTTTTTAATTGCAAGTATATACATCATTCTGGACTTCAATTTTTTTTATTATAAATAATGTAGCAATTATGCGCCATAATTATGACAAATTGGTTTTCCTACTTTCCTTTACTTTTAAGAGCATCATGAACTTGAATCTCTGAAAGAATCAAACTGCGGACAAGGAAATGCGCGTTGATCCTTAAATACCTTAAGGATAGGCTTAGAAGGAAACATCCGGAAAAAAATATAGAAATAACGGTTCGTTTTTATATATTATAAATAATGTAGCAATGCGCCATAATTATGACAAACTGGTTTTCCTACTTTCCTTTACTCCTAAGAGCATTATGGACTTATCTCTGAAAAAATCGAACTGCGAACAAAGAAATGCGCGTTGATCCTTAAATATCTTAAGGATACGCTTAGAAGGAAACATTCGGAAAAAAATATAGAAATAATGATTCGTTTTTCCTTCACTATCCCGACTCATCGCTTGTTTTTGATCAAGCAGCTCTGGCGAAAAAATATTAACGTGACATTGGATATCTTCTATACCTTTCTAACTTGGCGCCTGCTGATTTTTACCTGTTCCCTTGACTACAATACGGATCGAAAGAACAACGGTTTTGTAAGACGTTGCCGACATTCTTCGGAAAGCGAAAAGGTTTTCACAAAATAATTTCCCGCAGAGTTCTCAACAATATTACTGTCTCTAACAAAAATAAGTAATTGCAGAGTTCATTCAGAAGAAAATGTAGTTCATAAATCTGTAATATTCAATAGCTGTCAGAAATAAATAATCAATCTCGAGAGAACTTTTCAAAACTGTCTCGCAAATCTAATGAGAATAAATTATTATCAATTTAAAATTTTACTTAATTTTTGTAAATGTTTAAGTATTTTTGTTATGCGTATACGATATTTGCAATTATGATACTTAAAGAATTAAAGAAATAAAGTAAAAAAAGAAGTAAAAATATATAAAACGTGGCTAAAAACAAACAAACTTGTTAAATGCAGTGCAAGGATTAGATCGGTGAGAAAGGTGCAAAATCAACGAAAAAAACAAAACGTGAAACAGGGCAAGGATGAACGAGGAGATTCGTTACAGAATGCACGACATATGGTGCACATCCGTGTGGTTTGGTTTCAAGCCACAGATAAACTGCATTTTCTCGTAAATTACGAGCAAAAATAGCACAATGTGCAATGCTCCTTTCTACATCGCGTAAAACAATCACTGTGTTATTTTCCTCCTACTTTTGTTAATAATTTTCAAGCTAATTCAACACATAGTTTTAATTAAAAGCGTGTAAAAGCTCAAAAAGAGTTTTGACGTGTTGTATTAATTAACAAAGACATATTATTAAAAATATTGGTATCAAAGCTACATTTAAAAATTCGTTTTCAATTTAATTCTCTCTTAATCTATGATTGTATTTGTTAACTAATTAGATATTGATCATTGGACTGATTATTAATATGTCACTGATTATTAATATCCTTCATAAGTTGTCCTGTATTCTTTTCTACTAGAATTCAGTCGCTAACTTGTCGCGAAATTTAAAAAAACAAACGATTCCACAAAATACCGTAATTTACACCATCGCGAAAGAACGTGTAACATGCAAGCGCGTAGGACTCGACGAGATCTTTGCTGATGCACTTCCCCATCGACCTTGATCTTACATTAGAAGGCCGCGTTCACCACGAAGCAACGTCGGTTATTTGCCTCGGAGAGTGGCGGCATGTTCTCTGCGAGCGATTTCCTTGCGGTTTCTCTCTATCACCGTCGGAAAAAAAAAGAGGGAATAAACATTGTGCACGCATGATTGATCACGTTCTGAACTTTATACGCATGCTCTAAGTTCTTTATAGTTGAGTAAAATCAACAACCAAGAAATGAAGTCCACTTCTTAACTGTAACTATGTAATAAAATTATATAAAAAGAAAATTTAGTTTAGAAAACTTTTTTGTAATACAGTACAAAATAAAATAAAAAATAAAATAAAATAGAAATTAAATTTGGGTAAATTTAATAAAATAAAAAATAACAACTAATAATAATCGAATATGGATAAAAACTAATACGGTACAATATTCTCAATTGGAGCAGATACGGGCCAAATTATCTTCGAAGAGACACACGGTGCTCTTAATTAAAACGAATAGTAGCCGATAATTATCAGCTGCGGTTAGATCGCGGTTCCGACGAATAGGTTTAATAAAATGTCTCGTATTTCATAAGAGATTTCACCCGCCTCCTTCCTACCCTATGCATCTTTCTCTTTAGTCTTCTCTCTTTCTTGTTCTCAGCCCTTCTTACTCCTCTCTCTCTCTCTCTCTTTCTTCTCTCAAATGATTAATACGGCCACTGGCGTGCTACGAGTTACTGCCTTCCTGCTGCGGCCACCTACCGCTCTCTCCTTCCTTCGCCTTCTCGTTTCGTTCTACCGATAGTACCTATATCTTCTCGTCATCTTGTGCCTTCCGTCGTATTCTTCGTTTACGACCGACCTCTGCCAATACGGCCAAGACTACGCCCACGTTGCGATATAGTAATGCAATATCGAGCTCGCGAACACACCTAAGATATTTCCACGGAAGTGCCAATCGCCGCTTCCGATTACGAACTAATCATCAAACTGTGAGTCAATATACGAGCTCTCGTTTAATTTCACTATAATTATGAATAATCTTGAAACGCTGATGCTGCGTCGCGAACTGTTACATATATTTTCATAAAATCATCTAATAGATATAGATTAACGTTAGCATTAAAAATTAATAATAACGTCTCTTTTATTCGCCCGTCACAGTCAATGTACGCTCCGCTTTATGCGCAAGCGTAATCGTTAATCATAATGAATGTGCCATGGCACGAAGGCAGAACAAAAAAAATATAATTGCAAAAAGGACTGGCGCATCCTCTTTGCGCCTTGAGAGACGGCGCGGGCGCGGCGGTCGATTTCACGCTTTTCACGATGGCGAATGCACGAGCGAAACGCGACACGTCCGACAGAGTCGTGACTCTTTTATTTCCCTGCTGTCACTCAGCTGCGAAAAGCCCGGATAGCGTTACCAGAACGCATTTGACGAGTTCGAAAGTATCCGGTGCGGTGATACAGAGAAGCCCGGTAGGGGTGAGAAGAATCGATAGGGCATCTCACCGACAGATTCCGAGAAGGAATAAATCAAGATCGGGGTCGATCTACTCCGAACTATCCGCGGAATCCGCCGTGTACGAACAAATCGCACGAATCGACTATAATGGAGCCATTACGTCGACTGCCATCGCTCGTTCGGGAAGATCTGATCGAATTTTCTCGCTTCAGAAGACAGTCACTCTTAAATTACAGCGGATCCGAATGTTCGTAGAAAACCGGCAACAGCAATTTCTGAGATAAATACGAGACATAAAGATAATTTCTCGTGAAATTGTTTATACTTTATATCCATGGCTTTAAGGATGTACTACACTTATTTTTTAATAAAATAAAAAATTATGAAAAAATTACAAAGGAAAGTACAACTTTTACTTTTTGTAACCGGGGGATTGTTTTATTTCTACAGTTTCTTATATATTTCTCCATGGAAAATTATCACAATAATGACGCTACACTCAAGAAAATATTGCAGTACCTACATTGAAATAAAGAATAAAATTTTTATTCATACCGTTATGAAATCGCTGTTGAATAAAAAACTCTGAATTAGTTTTTAAATGAATGAAGCATAACTGACAGCGATTTCGTAACGATATGAATAAGAATCTTATTAACTTTATTTTATATATATGTATAATGTACCATTTTTTCCTTGAGTGTAGCGTTTATTATGATAATTATTTTATTATAATTTTTATGATAATTTTCGCTTTTTATGAAGAAAAATACATAAGAAGATGTAGAAATAAAACGATTGTGAACGGTCGAAAAAAGTTGTATGCCTTTCACAAGCGGTCAGCATCACGATAACGTGACACTTACACGATGACCGATTTCGTAATTATGACTAATATATCAATTTTTTTATATCATTCTTCATTTAGCTAGACGTTACGCAAAAATACAAATCTCCGATCTTTGATCTTAATTATGCATGCCTGCATTAATTTTCATAAATCATACGAGACGTATTTAGAATCCGCGATTCATTTACATATATACATATTCAATATCGCGCTATGTTTAATGGGACAAAAATCTTTGAAATACTGAAAAATAAATTTGTAACATACAAGTTTCTGTTCTGCAATTAGTAAAACTGAAATACGGTCAAAGCATAAAAAGCCATAAAAAAAGAGATAAAATCTCACTTTATACACAGAATAGAAAACAGTAACAAAAAATTAGTTTTTATCTTATAACTTTTAAATGTTTCTACTTTTCATATACAGATAATTAATCAAAACTGCTTTTTTTTCCAAATAAATGATAGTTTTTTTTTATTGCCACCGACATATTTATATTCTTCAATCTAAGTGTAGTATGCAAGAGTAATATAAACGATAATTAAATAGACGTTCGTTAGCAATAATTATTACGTTGATTTCTAAATCTAGTAACAGGATTTTTTTCAGTCAATTAAACTCGCATAAAATCATTAATATTCGATCACGCACATACGATCCATCGTCCTTAAATTACTCAAACAAAATAAAACGAGAGGAATAGCTGAACGAAAGAAAAACACTGTTGATAGGCAATTAAACTAGTCAACACCCTATAGAGTTACGGCATCCTGTGTTCGCTGTCTACCTGTTAATTACAGCCAGAACCAAGGCAATATCTAACATCACGATCGCATCCAATACCGAAGCGGTTAAGAGCAGCATATATCACCATCCGTTTTTTTCTCGCAATACTTTTTGACAAATGTACTGACACAATAATTAAGAACTGTCGAACGAAACAAAATAAAAATATCTCCCTATAAAAACTTTCTATTTTACATATAGATCTTTCCATCACACAGAAAGATGACAACTCTTAATAAAGTTCTTCTAAAGCGAAGATTTCATAAAAACTTAAACCGTACGAATCAAGATACACAGAAGACTGAATAATTTTTAATATGATAAATTATTCAATTAAACAAACAAATTGGTAAAGACTAAAAATAATCAATATAAAAAAGAAATAAATTACCCAATAAGAGAACCATGATATTAATTGTGTACAATAAATATATTGGTCAAATTACGTAACAAAATTAAACGTAGACGTTTTGATCGTGGTTTTTAGTCTTCATCAGTACAAATTAAACATGATAAATTATTAATATATTCTCAATACATTTTTTTAATCATTTAATTTTCTGATTATTATATAAAAATTTCATCCATTGTTAATCGTAATTAGAACAAGGAAAGATTACGCATCAATTATCAAGTCCATAGAGATGTTGTTAGAAAACAGACAACAGGTGTATTATACGCAAAATGCCGAAGCGATTTTGTGCGAGAGGAACACCGTTAATGGTAACGATAATAAGCGGCAACAATAACGCGTAATTATAGTTATTACTGCTGTTATTACTATTATCGTGCATCGTTACTGGCGTTGGTTCATTGGTTGTGGGCGGACTAGTGAGAGGACCAACGACGTGAAAAGATGCGTTTTATACACGGGAGTTTATGTACGCACAATCTAAGCGAGATTCGGTTCGTTTTACAGCAGGAAATGCTGTAACGATATATGAAAAGATATATTGTCAACGGGATCATCTTAAGAAGCACATCAATCTTTACGAAATGCGTGCACGTAATTAATGGTTGTGACTAAAAATTATTACGTATTATGAAATATATACATTACAAATATATGGAAGGAAAAATTTTTAACATATATTATTTTATTAGACATTAATTAACACATTATTTTATTAGGTTTTCAATTCTGATTTTTATTACAAATATACATATAAATGTTAATTATTATAATTAAAGCCAATATCTTTTCAATAAAGACTTCTATAATTGATAAATATAACATATAATAATATTTACTTAATCGATATGTGCGTTTTACGATCACCTGTTATGCGGTACTAACAATAAGAATAAACGTGTATTGGACTATTATTGGATGCGAAAAATGAGATTATTAATATACTGCAATATAATATCGTTCGCGTTCATCCCGTTCACAATTCTTTCATTCTTCCCTAATTCTCCATATTTATTATATTTTATATTTGATAATACTACATGCTCTTCTCTACATTCTTTTTTACCATTAAATTTTCATACGTGTGTAAATCAAAGAAAACACAATGAAAATACGTAAAAATATATTAAAATGGATTACAAAAAAAACCACGAATAAAGGCTATTAGCGTCTGACAATCACCGAACATTATTAAATTCTGTCCTACTTACGGTCGGTTAACCGGGTATGATGAAATTTGTATGATAAAACGCTGTCTCACCTTGAAGGACAATATCGATTAATTGGCAGACTTTCGCGGTGAGTTTGCCGGTAAAAAGCGGAGAGACGCGGATTATAAGGTGACCGAGAACGAAGAATGAAAAAGACCCGTGTCGAAACAACTTAAAACCCCCGACAGTAATTAACCGTCGCGTCGGCCCGAAGAGCAAGCGTCGCAGGTGAACGATGAATTTATTACAAGCCTAATTGTAAGAGTAATTCAAATTACGAGCGAAAATTACGGTCTACGCCGCGCTGACGCCGATTTATTTTTCGATATAAGTGCCAGTTGTCAAGATGAAACAAGAGATATTGACGTGATCTCACGACAAATATTACTCGTAGAAAAATTAGAACTCCAATGGAGACACGATTACGAAAAGAAACATGACTGGTTCTATTATTACTCATTGCTCGAGCGGAGATGACTATAAAGAGCGCAATAAACTCGATCCTAGCAAAAGCAGCGGAACGACTCTCTCCGTTTCGCGTTTCTTCAATAATACAACGGCTGTTTCAGTTGTGAGCTTACGAAGCTAATGTTTCCAGAGCTGAAGGTAATAATATGTAGGAATAAAGGACAGGCATGCGTTTTTATGCATAAATAATGAAACAAGATTAATCGTAGCAGTAAAGCATTAGTTCACATCGCTGGACTTCCCCCTGGATGAAGCGATCATAAACTATGAATGCATGCGGCTTTTGAAGTTATTTCGAAACAATGAAGCTCTGAAATTCCTGAAGATTCGCGCTCGCGCAACTCTACAGACAATATCCGACGTAAATTCCGCAGTTATGCTAAGTAAGCCAAGTTGTGCCACATTACGCCACAGATTGTCAAAGATTCCAAATTAATTCGAAGCTAAACTCTATTTCTATTCTGTATCGGAGAGAATTCTATAACAATTCGTACTTGTGCATACTTTAACAACCTTTGACGGTGCATCACGTTTTATCGCATTAAAATTATCTTAACTCATTCTAGTCAAGCTTATTTCGGTTTTCCAGATCGAATCTACTAAAGACGATGATAAAGCCAAATCGTAATTTTCCTGGCCGACTGTAAAATTTATAACGTGACGCTTACGAGGCATCATAATGACAACAACAACGTTATGAACGAGCGAGTCGCGGAGTTAACGGAGAGATATTAGAGACGGGCGCGCAGTTTCTTCGCTCCGAGATCTAGCAAGGAAACGACTCCTCTTCGCCAGCTCTACACTAGTAGTCGTAATAATAAAGCGTCCGTGCGGTATACAGCCCGATAATAAGTTCCTGGTTTACGGTTCATCGGCAGGTTATCCCCTGGGTGGATCGGCCTACCGTCGGACTAAAATGACCGTCTCGTGCACGGCTCGATTTTCAGCCTTCATGCACGACGCGAGACGATGAACGAGAGCTCGACTGCCTGCCTGCTCGCTCACTCACTCGCTTACCTGCCGCTTTTGCCTGCAAACCTTTCTATTCCTGCCCCGTGCCGTCTTTTTCACCACCGCATCGCATCGGTACCCGCACGCTCACCCTTTCACCTAGAGGCGTGGTGCGCGCGATATCGCGCTCCTGCGGGCGCAATTACGACGCCGCCGTGCCGGGGAAAATATAAAGTAACGACCACCGACGTACGTCGATCCTCGCCTCCAGGTGAATTAATCGCTCTCCGGGGCAATCGACTCCATTGTAACGGGGCGTGTCTCGTAAGCTTCTCTCTTATCGCGGAGAATTACTAAGAACTAGTTGATAAAAATATGTAACATAACGGTAATAAATATGTAATACATAATAATAATAATTGCCATTATCTATACGTAGGTTAAAATATAGAACGCAAGAATTTCTTCAACTTTTTTTTCAAAGCAAACATGGAATACACACTGAGAAATATATAAAGATAGACATTACTAAAAAATAAAATACGGACAAAGAAACTAGCAGAATAATCGACTAAATATATATTTCATACAATGTATAAATTTATTAATATTTCCTAGAAGATAAATGATAGCGTTTCAAGAATGAAAACGATTTCGGCAATATGCATAGAATCAGATATGTATATAAATTCACACAGAAACATTTAAATACCAAGATCTTGCTTTAACCAAAAATAGAAATTTTCATATATTTAAGTAGATTTATTCTCACTAGTCTACATTCGAGAATTATATATACTTCCTCTAAATATTATATATTTCCTAAAGGATAAAGTTGATCCAAAAAAAAGGTCTACTTATTAATAGAGTATTTAAAACGCCAAATCAAATGAAAGGTCTTTTCTATTATACGTCAGTTACAATTTTCTCGTAAAATTAGATGAATTCGGTATCGAAATAGGTCGCCACCCCTCCCAGGCAATTGTACTCGCGCGAAATTGTGAGGCAACGTGCGATTAGCAAATTATCCTCCGGCATTGACCTACAAGCAACAGCAAACCCGTTCGCATTGCTGCCTAGCTCTACTTTGCCTATCAATTTGCGGAATACACGTTACGCTCATTCATCCATCGCGGGAGCACCTTTCACCTGACGAGACAACGGTTCCGCAGGCGCAATTGCAGCACGTTGCAGTTGCACCATCGCGTCAAGGGATCACCGAAAGAATCCGAATGTAACGATCCGCGCGTACGCGCCCCGCGGGTCATTCGGAGTTAATTATCCCTTCGACAAACCATGCATCTAGTTGTACTGCTCTCACGCTTTTACAGATCAGCCGTATAATGCGAACCTTGATCATTCGTCAATCTGCAGTCGTTAATTATGCTTGATCGTTGCGAAGAGTTACGATAGAACACGCATCAGAAGCGAATGCTATTTTATACGAAAATCGATGCACTAGACGAAGCTCTTTAAATCGATTTATGTAGCATTTTAAATCAGCTCTTTAAATCGATTTACGCAGTTTTCTATATAAAAAATTAAAACTAAAATTTAAAATAATTATAAATTTTCAATTTGCTAAAATAATCTTATGCCTAGATAAATTGCATAAATAGCAAACTCAAACAGATTATCTTGCTTGGTAATCTACTTAAAAATCGGTTAGCTCGTCGAAAATTAAAAAAAAAACGCAAAAACATTAACGACACAGCACGCCGCGTTAGTGGAGAATCTCGGGCTTCCTGTGGTTGATGGCGGGTTTCTAAATGTGTATTACGTACGCTACGGGGTGTCCGAAAATTTTGCTCCAGTACAAAAAAGGATTTATATAAAACGCCGTCTGTCAGAAATGTTACCGTGTATCGCCTCGCCTTCGTTAATCGCGGCCGTATCTTTTAAATGTAATATTGTTCACGAGAAGAAGCGCCGCAAACCGCTCCAGTTGCCGGGGCAGTAACGAGCCGATTCTTTCCGGGCACACGGTGGACGCACACACGTGCGCGTCGAGCGAGCCCGAGGATTTCTCGGGCAAATATAATATACGAGTACGTGGAGCCCGCGGGGAGCAACGTCCACGGCGGAGACCATAATCTCGGTTGGAAGATGGTACCACACCCATGGGGGGTCGGGAGAGATAGCTCGACCACGGACGAAGGGACGAAGCTGGCACGAAGACGGCCAGTGTACTCCAGCAACGGATTCAAGTACTCTCCGGTCAGCGGTCTGCCTCGCCCGGCGAACGCGTAACCACCTTTCACCCGCGTATATGTATTACATGTAGGTACATACGAGTGGAGATCCTACTATGGGTTCATGTCGCGCCATGAATTGCGATTCGCGCCCGAGATAAGGACGAGCAGAATGCATCTGCGTGCAAAGACGCACGACGTGATAAAATTCAAAATTAATTAAAAAAATCCGGCAGAAATTGAACGTGTTCATCCCACGGAATGTATATTGACAAAAATAATAAAATTTTAAATTTTACACTGAGAGAAAAAATGGTTACAATTATCATAATTTAACTATAATTTATAACCTTTTTTTTTAGGATAACTATAATATATAGTTATTTATAGATATTTTAACCATGCAAATATAGTCGATTGTGCTATTAATAATTGTCACACTCTGCTTGAAAATCTTTTATTTTTTCTTGACATATTTTTTAGTTATTATTACCATATGAATAGTAAATCAATTAGTAAGTGAATAGCAAGCAAATTTAAGAAAACATTCGCTATAATTTTGATTGCATTTATTTAATAAAAATGTTTTTTATTTATTATTTATAACTTGATTTTTATTATATTAATGTTTGAAATCGTCATAATTTATAGTATAATTTTTTCATGTTTATGAAAACTAATATATGTGCTTATTATTACTAACATTAGCGTAATAACCATAAAAATGAAACTCCTAATCATAGTTATTTTACCATGCAATTATAATTATAAATACCGAACACTTTTCTCTCACAATCAGTAGTGCAAAATTGATTTTCAACGCATAGTCAATATTTACAGATATTAAGAAGGTTTTTATAACGCAAGTAACAACCATTTTTTAGTCGAGTAGTCCGACAACTTTCTTCTTGTACGCAAATTATCTTTTTTATGAAATGAATAAAGATAAGGAAACAAGATTTCTTTGCTTAATTAAAGGGTGGAGCAGGTTGTGTCCTGCACAAGGAGGAAGTAATCCAGCGTGATTCTTATTTTAATTCATATCAGCGACGGGCGTCATTCGCATAAAAATGATTTTCGTATAAGACGAAAAAAGGTTTAAACGAGCTGGCATGCGTGTTATCGATACTTATGCTCACAGGAACCGCGGTTGATCGACTTTCAAGAGATTTCGTGCACACGATACTGGTCCGACCAGATCGTAAGAAGGCTGAATGAAGAGAACCGCAAAGAAAGAGGACCACGTAGAGGGCAGAAAAACGTCTGAGATCGAGTCAGAACTCTTTTATAACGTACGGACCGAACAATATCCATTCACCATGCAGAACACACTGTGCCAAATAGCTGCGTAATAAAACTGGAATGAAACGATCAGCGCTGATCTAAAGCCTATCACCTTACGTAATGTATGCTGAGATTTATTTTACATAATCAGATTAAAACGGAACAGGCGGTAGATCTGCATTCTTTTCAGGACGCAGATAAAATCTTTAATTATAAATTGCTCTACTTTCACGTATATTATAGAATTAGACATTATGAAATAATTCAGTCATCATAAATTATTTTAATAATTAACGTTTTTTAGAATAATGGTTCGTTTATCATTTCTCTCGAGGATTTCACTAGAACTTTTCGACACTCAGTGGCATACTTAAAGAAATCTTGTGTTATTTTTAGTTTATTTAATGCATTAAATATTATTAGAGGAATGTGTCAGAGGATATCGACCAATTTAAATTCTGCATCACCTTACCTCGCTTCACCTTGTAAAAATAGGTTACCACGCGATAATCAATACGCCAACATGCATGTATATTACGATCAATCGAGTTTCGTGTATCTTTTGCCGACCGACCGGTAACGAGTTGACTATATAACTAGCATCGACTACGTAGTTATCGGAACGGATCTCACGACGACAGCCCTATGTGAAATAATGGCGTGAAAAATTATTTCGATGGCGGATAAACATGCAAGAGGTTTTCTGCGAACTTTTGCGTTATATTTGTATGTCAAATATTTTTCTTAAATGTTAAACGTAAACTTTTTTAAATCATAGATGATAAATTCGACATTTCTCGCATTAATTATTCTCTTTAGGAAAAATAAAAATTTCTTGACTTGTGTTACGTCCATGTTTACATAAAACTTAATAGAATCTTCTAATGAAATTAATATAAGACTTTTTACCAATTCCTAGAGAATTGATATTTTTCTCACAAACAAATTTCAACAAGTTACAATGTTTAAACATTGATATTCTCTTATGACCTCATTTTTATAGAATCTTAATCAAAGTTTAATAATTGAAAAATTTCATATTAGATGTAAAAAATAAAAGTAAAAAACTTATTTTCCTTGAAATTTCTTTTAAGAGACAATTTCAAATTCCTTTTCAAACAGAATCACTAAAGCGAAATCTAAGATATTCTCTCTGCGATGTTGAATAAAAGAAAAATCTTGAAATAAATCGCAATCTAGTACATTTCTAAATAAACACACTATTCAATAAATCAGTAATCTAAATATCGCTCATTTCCTTTTCCTGCACAATCTCTGTGGTAGTCCGTTCAGTAGTGAAAGGTCCGATCGATTATTGGCAATCATAGATCGCGCGAAGTTCATGGATAGCATATAAAGGAAAGAATCGGAATCCGTACTATGATTAGACTTTAACGAGCGGCTGAGAGTGGAAAGAGATATCAAGGAAGGCGCTTGATGAATAGCTTCGATTGAACCTTATAAGAAGCGGTTAATCTCAGAAGGAAGAACGGATCCTACGGGCTTTGCAAGATTTATCGTTTCATCTCGAGAGCACCACGAATCCCACTCGTCTTTATCTATTTTCCCTCGGCAACCTCATACTTTTCTCCCAGCGATGAAAGAAAGAAGTGCGAGAAGCAGCTTTTCCAATTCGTACCTTGTCCAACTTTCCACCGTGGAATGCAAATCCCGGTAAGTGTAAAAAACAATCGTTTAAAAATTAATTCAAAAAGATAAGAGATATATGTTATATTTTAAATTTCCCAATGAACAAATTGAAACGGTTATTAATTTCTAAAGCGGGTGACGCGTATATATATTGAAATTTTTTTTTTCCAGAGCATAAATCGATCTGTCCTCTCGACCGTGAGCGACGTCAACGGCAACAGATCTCCTTTTTCATTTCTCGTCTTGGCAGAAGAAAAAGGATTAATGGCCTCATAGCATGACACCGCGTCGTGATAAGATCGCGGCTTCCTTTAACTGTTGG
Source organism: Mycetomoellerius zeteki (assembly GCF_001594055.1). Classification (NCBI taxonomy): domain Eukaryota; kingdom Metazoa; phylum Arthropoda; class Insecta; order Hymenoptera; family Formicidae; genus Mycetomoellerius; species Mycetomoellerius zeteki. The sequence continues at coordinate 3,528,973 of NW_017256287.1, read as the reverse complement.
CTGCCGAGCGTCAGCGATCATATCGGCGACATCCGAATCGCATCGTGTATCTCCTAAAGCAGCACGTGAGACGGGCTTTTATCGATTCGTGATTGTGCACGGGCGAGTTTCTTCGCTTGCTATGCCTTGAAAAGACGCTCTCTACTTTGCTCTCTCTTACGAACGTATTCATCTCTCATATGAGTGATTTAAAATTCGTAATATAATATAACCTCAAGATCGACAGAATATTATTCGCAATAATTCATAATTCAATAATTTATACAAAAAAAAGGCTATATTATTTTATATGACAGTTTTTAGATGTACAATTCTAAGGAATTTCCAAAAAAATTACAAAATCTGAATTTTTTAAAGGAATATTTAAGAAAAGAAGATCGCTATAATTTAAAAATAATATTATAATCGGAAAAAAAACAAAAAATATAATAAAATTTAAAATATTCTTTAATTCAATGCATTTCTATTATATTTTTAAGCTCTAATGGCATTTCTGCGTTAGACATGCAAATATATAATAAATTCGACGTTTGCGATATCTTTTACTGCTTATAAGCTCACGATAGAAAAATACTACGAAAAATGTCTCACGTGCAATATGCCAAATCTCCAAGAGCAATTTCGCGGTTATACGCACATCGAAGTGAGTAAAAAGTGTCGTAGATTGAATATCCGAGAAGATAGTTGAGTGAACCGCGCGCGGGCGCAACGACTGCATCTCCCGCGAAGGAAAATCGGAATTTCACGGGTACGAGATCTACCTATAAAAACCTATCATGCACTCGCCTGGGATAAAAGAGAGATATATGTACGCGAGGTGCGAGATAATAGTATGAAACTCGCAGCATGGAGAAAACGCCGCCGGGGAGCATTAAAAAGAATAGACGCTATCGCGCATTTTCTTTGCCTTCACCATCGAACGAACTGCTCACAAAAGCGGAGCGATCCCTATTTCACTCTAAACCCGCATTTGCCAAGACGTACGTACGCTCGACTTTGCCGGAAGCCGCCGCCTCGCGGATGCATAAATTCGATAAGACCACCCGTTAGTGACGGCACGGCTTCTCGCGTAAAGACCGCGAAGTGAGGAGGGGAGAAAGAGAGAAGAAAGAAAATCTCGCGAATAATCTTGTCCTCTTTTACCATCTTTCTACTTTCCCTCTTCCCTCTAAAAGCCTCCCAGCTTCTTTTTTTCCTCCGGTAGGTTTAATTTCATCATGGAGAAACCCACCGGAAGCTTCAAAGGCGGTCGGACGAATTTCATGTTTGCGGCATCTCCGCGTGCTGGAGCTCTGGAGACAGTAAGGCGTGTCTGCGTTATTGTCATGGTTTTAAATTGCTACCGTTGAGCTATCACGGTTCTAAATAAATTCTGATGGACAATTTCCTTTGGTTGACCAACCGCGAAAGGCGATAATAAGTCGACTTTCGGAGAAGGGTGTAATTATAGTATACGATCTATATTATAAGTAAATCTGTGTCGAAGCCGGTGGTCCTTCGAAATTTAGATATTATGTAGTTGAATGAAAGAATAATTTTAGACATGTTCCAATTTCCAATTTTAAATAATAAAATCCGTATTGAAGTAATAAATATTGTACATATAATCCTATTCGTATTTAAATAAACCTAAAGTATAAATAGAAAAGCTAATTCCTATATAAAATCAATCAAGACTAAAATATTTGAAAATATCAAAAGATTAAAAATGTGTTTTATAATGTAGTATGCATGAATTCCTCTGTATTATATTATTAAAAATATCAGTTTGTCAATAACAAAAAATCAATCTAATTTTTTACAATAAAATGTAAAAGTAAACTTTAATTTATATTCAGTTTGAATCTTTAAATATAATAAGTATATGTTCCTAATTTTATTCGTTTTCTTAAATTAGATTATGTTCTGCTTTTTTATTTTTCTTTAACTATTCACTACATCTCCCGCAAAAACGCATATCGATGTAAGTGTACGACATATAGATATGTATTAAATATTTCTACAATATGTTGAGCTAGTGGAACGCTAAGCTCAAACGACTGGATAAATCAGTCATCCCTGCGGGTAATCTAATTTATATTGTGCACCGCTTACATGTTATATTGCTTGCCATCTTTGGACAAACATTTTTATACAGCGAATTCCCACACAAACATATTAAAAAACATATTAAAAAATAAATGAAGAGTATATGAAAGGAAAGAAAATGCAATTAATCTATATTCACCGGTCGTTTCTGCGGCTCCGGGCCCTGCCTGATGATCTCCAAGGGCGCAGGTATCGAGGGTTTGCCGAGATACCAATCCTCGCGTGGATTATAATTGTCTAGAAGCTTCAATAGGCGCGGCACGTTCACGTAATTATCATCATCGAAGTGGCAGAACCACCTGAAACACGTAATAAAAATATGGATATAATAGAAATGTTGTGTCGTGTAATTCTTTATAATTTAAGTGAAAATTGTATAATTTTACCTAACAAGGTGATATAGAAGCTTATAATTATTAATATTCTTCGTATGAGACGTTACCATAATTTTTATTATGTAATTATTGCAATCGCTCAAAATATTGTCAGATATACACAAAAAAATAAAATGTAAATTTAATATCTTCAAATTAATAAATCGATATTCACAAAATTTTTTTCAAAAAAATTTTATTAAAATCAACCCGAGGATACATAAAATACACGTCATTATAAACAAGTTAATACAATGTTAACAAGATGCCTAATATAACTTAAACATTATGATTTAATTCTTTGTATATAAATTATACACGCTGTATTATACATATATAATAATAGATATATTGAATCTAAAAAAAAAATAAAACAATTTTATATTTCACATAAACAAAGATAATTATTACGAAGATATTTCCATCGACGATAAAAACTTTTTACGAAGAAGTAATAAATAATTCAACGAATGCACGGACCTTCATTTATTTACGCGTAACACCTGTGAAACCTTCGCTGGAATTTCTCGATAACGACGATGCCGCTTAGTCTCGAGTTCAAATAAGAGCATAGAGATTCGATACAGGCAGCGCCTGCTTATATTCCCGCGGGATTAGTCGCACCGTTGCGTTTCCGCTTCAGCGCAATTTGTTCTATAAGAGATATACAAATAAATAGAATTATATATTATCTTTAAAATTTTTGCGCATTGTATACCACACTATCAATTATCTCCTTTATAGAAGTTACTTTGTTCTTAATTTTAGAAATATAGAATTTTATTATTAAACCTACTTCAGTTAAAAAGATTAATACAGTAATTGAGTATATCAATAATTGCGTGATACTTCTTAAAGTATTCTCATCTTTTATTTCATCATCGACCGAGATTGCTGCAATCAAATTGAAATTCCTGTCAGAGATTTTAAATGTGCACTCCGATTAGGGCGAACACGTTAATACAGTAATTAATGGAATGGCATAATCTAAGAGCACTTTATAAAATATCACGGTACCGTGAAAGCCTTTCAGCCGATCTCATCGAGGCAGCGGCAATCAGGGTAACGTCCCGTGAGTACGAACGCGACGCAATCGTATACAATTGCGCCTCGTAACCCTTTCCCACCGGGTCCCATGTTGTTGCGCCGACAGTAAACGTCGTGTTGCTCAGAGCGCGCGAGCGCGTAAGATAGGCGAAATAAAATCTCTCTAACGAACGGTTCCGCCGTAGCGTTGCCATTAGTGTGCTACCGGGTGGCCACGGGTGGTCGCTACGTACCTGCCGCGCGCGGTCCAGCATCGTTAATACACCTGAATTCCAGCTTAATGGCGTAGCCGGCTTACGCCTGGAGGGAGCCCGACCGAGGCCGAGGACGTTGCTGTTCCTATATGCGCGAGATCGTATCTTCTGCGTGAGGCTAAACGGTGTTTGCACCGTGCGATCGGCGTTCGGTGCGTTCCACCCTTGTATAACTAAACCGAAGCCGCGATCCAATGCGACAATACGACCGACAAGAAGTACTTCCTAGCCGCGCCAGAGAAATCAGGATAATACTATCTTTAACATGTTGACCTTCTAGCAGGATCAACTCTTGATTTGTATACCAGACTAAAGAAATTAACACGAATAAATATCAGATATCTCTTTTATCTTTATAAAGTCATATCAACAGTTATATTTTAGGTCGGTTTATAATTAAGTTATATTTAACACTGTCCTAAGTACAGATTAAGATTGTTACTTGAGATTATTAATATGATAATCCAATCATAGAGCCGTATATTTATAGCATCTTAAGACACTACAAGACTTGATATTTTAAAATAAAAACGAACTATGAATAATCTTAGACTTCGCTGTTATTGGCTATTATCGAGAATGATACTTTTTATTATAGAGCAATTTAATTTATCGTACTTCATTAAAGCTATAGCTAGTCCTTCATGGACTTCGTGTTTTTTTTTGTTAAAGCTATATCCGTGTAGAACATTAATATTGCAAAAGAAAAAAAATTTGTACAATAAATAAATCGATGTAAAATTGTGCTCATTTTCTCTCTAAATTCTTTAGAATGAAATCTCTGAAGAGTGAGATTCCACTCCAAAGAATTTAGAGAGTGCGTTATAACATTCTAATTTTTTTATAAAGTAGGAGTTACAATATATTGAGAGTACATTCTATAGAACTGTGTGCAGTTTAATTTAAAGATATGCTTGACAAGAAAAAAAAACTGCGATGTATGTAAAATCGAGCTAGATCTTATATCTGCAATCTGCATATATATTAGAATCAACCTGCGAGCGAGCAACGTATGAAACAAAGGAGAAACGTACCGAAAGAAGAGAACAAAGAGTGTGAAATTACTCTTATTTCTGTTCTGGGCAGGTAAAAGGCAGAGTGCGTGGCCCTTTGCGATTTGTTTTACACAACAAAGAAATAATCATACCATATGAATATGCAAGCACACGTGCTTTGGGTCGTATAATGAGCAAAACACAGAGAAACATCTCTTTTTTAAAAAGTAAATAATTGCAGCAGTGTAAATTAGTGATATAAATATGAACTCCCTCAATTATGCTCAAGTGTAAAACAAATTCATAAAATAAAATACTCATATAATAGTTCGCATATTTTTAAATAAATTCCATTAAACGCGAATTTTAAAATGTTTGTCATCCGAAAACACGCGACAGTTACATTCGGAAATAAATCACATTAAAATGGTTCACCGACATTTAATTTCTTCATCAGTGCCGCCTCGTTAAATCAGGATGACGCCTTCAATTAAATATTAATGTGCCGAAAGTATAATGTCATGCGAGTCGGAGAACCGACAGCCACGCTCGCTATATATATAATCAAAGAAATAATTAAATATATGTTCTCATTCGCAATCGAGCCATATGCATATAGTCAAACGATTTGGATATTCAATAAATTAAATGATAAATCGTTCTCTGTACTCATCGGCGAAGTAGATCCGTTGTCGAACGTATAATTTCTATTAAGAGTAACATCACAATGCTCCTATCATTAATAACACATTCGAATGTCAATAGAAATTAATGACTCTTCTCAATCGTTTTGAAGGACTTAAACGATTGTTCAAAAATACTTCATCTCGTCATAAATCACAACTCATTGACGGAATATCGGGCAATTAAATAATTTATTTATGAAAATTATATTTGTATATTTTTACAACAATATTTACGGAAGCATTCGAACAAATACAACTTCCATTATCCCATTCAAGGATGATATAATTAGTATCGCCCTCAGAAAGACTTCACTCTTAGAAAGACAGATGGATCTTGGGTGTGCCGTTAATTATTGTAAAAACGATCGCTTCACTCACGAAAAGATCGTAGAGACCGGATGTGCGAAATCGACCGAGTTACTTTCTTTTTTAGCACAATTGCTCCCTGCCATACACGAAGGAATATCGTTTCCAAAACGATATTTCGGTTTTGCCCTAACCACAGAATCCGATCGTGCGTGAATAAATATCGTAAGAAAAAGCGTAAAGGTCTTGTCAGCAATCCGCAAGTGCAGCAACGCCTCACTGCCTTAAAGAATACGTGCTACATCTCCCGAAAGAATGTATTGTATATTGCACAATGTAGCGGAAATTATGAAGATGTAATTCACAAAAGAACGTGTTGTTCACACGGCTTTTTTTATTATTTCTTCTTTTTAATGTATTATTATAATTAGTTCTCATCATTCTATCATTTACATTCTTTCATCAATATCTCACTTAATTAATTTAATCTTCTAAAACAAACGTGCGACTCATTCTCGTGCTCCGTATTTCTCGCGAATTTCTCGCGAATGATACAACACGAGATATCCGCAAACATTTTATATAATATATATACTAGCGAGACCAGGGTTAGAAAAAACGAGGGCTTTTTTTAAAAAAAAACTCAACCCACTGGGTTTTATGGGGGTTTTATTGGGGTTTTTTTGGGTTTTTCGAGTTTTTTGATAAAATTGATTATTTGATGTTTTTTTTCACATAATATTTAATTTACGTTATATTTATCATTATTCATTACCTTATTATCACTACCTTAATACTTTTATATGCAGAATGATTAGTGGGACCATATTGTATAAAAAAAATTATACAATTTCGTTTAAAAAAATGAAGGTGACCTATATATCTTTTTAGCGCCTCCACCTAGAAGAAAAACAACATGACCAAAATACGTCCCCCTTGAAACCATTCCACTTTCATCTGAAACATTTTTTCCTATCTCCAAAACTGTGGGTGTTATTCGGGTGACCGGTCTTAAGTGACTCGCCTTGTATATATCTTAAAATTGGTATATGTTAAAATTATATCACTTCAGTTATATAATAGTTTACATATATTCGTTATACATATATTCATTAAATATTTATAAATACGTCCCTTTTATATATATATATATATGTGTTTAAAGAATTTATTTTTCTACAATTTCAACAAAACCGAAAAAAACTCCCCGGGTTTTTTTGGGGTGGGTAAAATAATGCCAACCCTGAGCGAGACAACCCTCGCTCGACCACCTGCGTTTGCAGGTATAGCACAAGTCAATGATGAACGAGACAACCGAGTTGATGGCGGCGTGTGTCGTTTGTGCACGAGGGCGTAAAGAAGGGCCCGGCTTCTGTGGGTCGGCAATCCCGTGGCATGTGACCGAATGATTCGGTTAACGACAACGCTTGCAGTCCGTTCCCCGTGGGTGTACGACGTACGTAAGTACGATGCACATCCGCCGTGGGAACCCGTGGGACCCCCATACGTAACGTAACTGCGTGACGGCCACGCGTGCAGTACTACAGTGGGCTTTTAAAAAGCGTGTAGCGACACTCGCCGGAAACTCCGGACTTACACGTGCAGCGACACGCGTACCTACCGAATCAAGGTTCTTTGTATATACACGCAGTACACACACAGAGCTACCGTATGTAAGGCTCTCTGATAAATCTGTAGAGTTACCTAATATTTTAATAACACATTAACTAATAAAACTCTTAATGAAAGATTGCTGTTTATGTAATTATCTATGAACAATACAGTTTTGTTTATTTATGTTAATTTATGAAGTCTAAAAATTTCATTATTTTGTAATAAAAAATATAGTTTTAATAAAAGACTAGATATACTTTTGTAAGCTCATATGGTATAATATTATCAAGAGAAAGAGTGAATATATTTGGTTAAATTATTTTAAGTTATAACTGCGAAAAAAAGAATTTTAAAATATCTAAAAATTTAGTTAGATACTGGTCTGAAAATAATTATGTAGGAATCTCAAGCATAATGAGCAATGCTGTAAAAAATTTTGACATTCTAGCAACCAGTTTGAGCGTTCTAACTATTTTAATGATCCAACAAAATTATTTTATGATCTGGCTAAATTTTTAGATACTTTAATAAAACTGTCCTTTCCGTGTGATTATGTTATGTCTATCTTCTCTATATTATAATCGTTTCGAGATCGAATATACAATACATGTTGCACCTAGTGTCTATAAAACACGACATGAATATACGAAAGAGTTGCAGCCGTTTACTATCGATCGAATATGACCATTTGTAAACGAAATAGATGGATTGGGGATGATGAAAATAGTAACTAGCAGAGGGTAGCTTACTGTGGGAACTGATCACGATTTGATTCCCATCAAAGGGACGACTTTCGAATAATTCGCAGTCGATCTTCTAATGAACGTAATGATATGCAGCAGTGACCCGTTAATTAACGTTCCGTAATCGTAACTAACTGTAATATCATTAAAAAGAATCTTTGTATCTAAAGACGACTTCACTACATTATGTAATAAAATTTACAAAACCGAAATTTGAATAAAAATGGCAATTAGATTATAATTCCTATTAAAAAGATTACGTCCAACTTAATAATCACATCTATTAATAAAAGATCCTTTCACAATAAATCTCTCAAATCTACATGGATTAATATATATATATGTCTATATTTTGCAATAACTGTTGCCTCGTATTGAATAATTTATTCCAGCCTTAATCCAGTTTTCTTACTTGCATTTTGCTTTATGCAATTTTTTTCAGATATAAATATTTTTTTTATGAAATTCAATTATATCTGTAAATTATTCATCTAACTCTGATTTTTTACTGTACTTTCTATTTATAGAGAATTATATACAAGGTAAGTTATAAGTATGTTTTAAAATTTAATGAGCGTCTTTCTGGATAAAAAGGAAGAATAAATGTTTCTATGAATATTAGATCTCAAATGCTTCGTTATCAAAATAATGAATGATATTTGAAATAATGCGTCAGCATGTATATGTCATGCTCAGACATGTGTGGAAAATGATGGAGAACACTCTTTGAGCGTCTCTTGTAAACAAAAAGATACTTATGATTCACTCTATATAATTAAATGTAACTGTAAATTATACATTTATATTAATATTTTTATTATAATTTTATTGAAAATTTTAAACAATAAATTTATTCCTATCTCTTTAAACAATATACATATTTATTGCTATCTCTCAAACAATAAATTTATTCCTATCTTTCTTATTTATAATCGTTTTTTCATAACTGCGAAGAAATTTATTTGTAATAACATTGTATTACAATTGTATTATATCACGTTTTATCCCATGTATTAAACCGCGTTTGTATTAGAAAAATCTTTATTCGATACAAATAATCTGCTGAAAGAGACAAGACGTACCGGGGCGGTTATTATAATTAAATTGACTGACAAAAAAAGATATGTAGGTACGAGCGTGACTCGTTACATCGAGATTACGCTCTTCTCAAGCGTATCAGGCAAAACCACGGGGAACGAAACGCCTCGGCGATGAAAATACGTTACTTTTAATTAATTCCTATCAAAAGATCGGCCCAGGCCAAAATGGCGCATGCGGGAATTCGGACCGTCATAAAAGCATCATTCGCGCTGATCGCGGCTGGAAGCCGCAATCTCTCGATCTCTCGATCTTACGCGGAACGAACGGAGGATGGAAAAGGTCAGGGCTGGCGTGTGCCGGTGTCGAGACGGGCGTGGTACTCACGACTGCATACTGCAAAACATATATTAAATCACGTTCGTGCCGGGTGCGCGACCCCCGCGTGTTGAAGCTAAATCGTTTCTATAATGCCGTAATGCTCAATATTCGGACGTGACCCATGTGATTAATGAGATAGCAAGTATATCTACGCCACATATCTTCGCGATACTAATTTCCGATACGTGAAATAACGGGACACGACAGTGCTTCAAGTTAATCGAAGTAGCACATCATTCACCATGAAATCTGAATTTATGCTCTTAGCGCAAACGATCTAGCAATACAACTACTCGCTAGGTGTTCGTAGAGTTTGCATGTTTTTCCATAGTTACAGATACAATTTAATTAATCTCGATTAAATCGTTTCAACGACGTATCCGATGTTGGATTATAATAGCCCAAATATCTCAAACACTATTGCGTCCAAAAGTACTATTTTAAGTTGATACGTGTGAGATTACCGTGTAACAATACTAATAAATCGAGACGTATTGAAATTAATTTACATCGGAAAAAATATCAGTGAATTTTTTAATACTAATAATATTAATAAAAATTTTTAAAACCAGAAAAGTTTCGTTAAAAGTCAACGAATCGACAATTAGAGATGAAATGTACGAAATGGCTTATAGAAAGAAGGAAAAATCTGATCGGAGGAGAGAGACGAGGAGATCGACGATCGGCAATTTTCTCGACATGTAATTTCACCTGTTGCACATCCGACGCGAATCTGATCGGCCGACTCGATTTGTAAAGGTAACGAGCCGTCCCGACTACGCTGCCGCACCACTATGATTATTATCAGAAGCTATTCCGGACTACGAAGGATGAGGGAAAAGGCGCAGAAAAAACCAAAGATACGGAAGCAGAAAACGAAAAATAAAAATGAGATTGCATTCGCGCACGAGAAGTGAAACTTAACGCACCCGCAGTAAAATATTATTATTATTGTTATTATTATTATTAAAAAAGCAGTATTAATTAAGCAGTACACGTTTTTTTATTTCCACGATTTAAAATAAAAAAAATGTAAGTTTCTTTTTCATAAAACATTGATGCTACGATATTATCAATTCATAATCACTGACTTATAATTAAAACAAAAATTCATTGCTATTGATAAATGATTAATGACTCATGCTTTCTCATAATCTCATGCTTATCTCACGCTTTTAATGTATTTTCCTTTTATACCATTTATAAGTAACATACTTTTATAAAAGTGACAAAATTCGTATATAAAAGATTATATACGATAATTTTAATCAGCAAAATATTTGATTCATCTAAAAGTATTCATTGAAAAAAAAATTCAGATTAAATGGACGAATCAGAAAATTTTGATCATACTATCAGAATTCTGGTTATCTCAATTAGAATTATAATATAATAGATTTAGTCTAGATAATATCTAGATTTTAAAAAATTCTGATTTGTTTATTTTCAACAAAATTTCTATTTAATATTAATAATAATATATAATTCTAATTAATATATCCAGACTTTTTTCCAGTATTTCTTAAGCGGTTATTTGCTGGTGCATCGACTGCACTAGGAGCTTCATAGTACATGATTTAATGATAAATGCATAGCCGATTTATATCTTGACTAATTGTTGACTAATGATAACGTTTGCCGCAGGAACGGTTATTCAATGATTCATTTATGCATTCGAAGAGGAGATAGACGCGGCGCGATTACGTTGCAGCATGCATCAATTATATAGATAAATGGTGCTAGTGAACGCGTGTCGCGCGGGCACGTTATTTTTACGGCAAATTTTACCGAGAGTACTTATCTTGATAATTGAACTATCAGGACTGATCGATCGAAATATATTTTAGTCCATATTACCGATAGTTTCGCGCTCAAGCATCGCTGCTAATTTTCTTGTTAGTCAAATAGTTTTCATGTGCTTAGACAACCGTGTAATTCATCAATTTCAGATACATTATAACAAATTGGTCGAATAAATCCGATCGAAGACTAAGTTATTCTATGACTAACTAAATTATTCTATGAAAGAATAATTTATATACAGTTGAAAAAATTGTATTTTTAACATATTTCACAGTTAATTCATTGTCCCAAACGGTTCATCCAAATTTTCGTGTTAATTTAACATAAAATGAATATATTAGGAAATAACACAAATATTATTCAAAAAATTAACACAAAACTAACACTAACACAATTTGTAAACAAATTGTGAAAACATGTTCCTTCAGTAAAATTAATATTTATAATATATTAAATTAACACATTTTATTCATTTGTTTCAGAATTTGCGTAAAATACATAATTTTTGTGCACTTTCTTATAAATTATATTATTTTAACACTAAAAAATGTTAAAATATCAATTTAATACAAAATATTCAAATAACATAATCATATTATGTTAAATTAACATTTGAATATGTTAAAAATTCAATACAAACATTTTAACAAGAACAGGTTTTAACACAAATACTAAATGTTTCTTATTGTATTTAGACCGTATTTATAAAATTAAACAAATAAAAATGTATACGTTCCTAATTGAATTTAAATTAATATTAAATCATGATTATTATAATATTACTGGAATTGAATTTTTTTTTTAACACAATGATTATCTACAATAAAAATATATTTTTCGCTAAAATAATAAAATTGCTCGAGCTATTTTTCTCAAATTGCTTCGTCATGATCTCGAATAATCATGCAATACTATGCTGATTTTCGAAACACATCATACGATAGGATTAATTCCTGTATTAAAGTTTTCACATAATCTTTAAGTAGACATTTAACGATAAGACCGTATTAAGTCTAAATGTAAGGCCCGCGACACAGACCTTTGCATAAAGCATAACGCATAACGCATAAGAGAATCAACCAATCTGAATCCTTCCTTTCCTTTCACTTCACGGAAAAGAAGAACTTTGATTGATTGATGCTCTTATGCACTATATATTATGCGTTATGCGAAAGTCTGTCGCAGCCTTAATATTGTAACGCAGCACAACTATCACCAATCTACGCTGGACGCCTATCGGACGACATAGAACGACTGTCAAACGACGCCGAACGACTGACGGACGATGCTGGAGCAGGTATAAAATCTCTAAAATCGGAGCATTATAAGTGCAGTGAATTAACCGTCAATAATTTACTTAATTACGCAAGTGATAAAATAAACCGTTAGATTAAAGAATGAGTAAATATCGCCGAGGGAGCTTTCGTAATAATCTCTCTCAATTAATGATAAGCAGTAATGCACTAGCTCATGCCATATGCTACTTGTATGATTGCCAATGAGAATAATCTTTCTACATTGAATCTGCAATTATGTTATTTTGCATCGCGACTCAAATGTGCCGTAAAAATTGTACAACAGTTAAAACAGTTGTAAAACAATTAAAATCGTAATAATACAAAGCCGAAAAGATTAAAGATAAAAGAGGTCGGCTAGCAAAGAAGCGATAGTGTATGCACATATAATCCCCGAGGAGTATAATAAAATATCGTTTCATATTTTCAATATTGACACGTTCATTCTTCGCTTACGAACACGCACGGCCGATCTTATCGCATTCACCGTGTAAATTGTAAATAACATGGTAAATATCAGCTGCACCTGCACTCGAGGAAGGCGGACAGGTAACCACATAACCGCGAAAGCTACGCACACCATGGGATCACAATAGGAAATAATGAAACAACCCAACGATACCGCTGGGATAGCGAAGAGGAACGCGGTTTCTTTCCAGATAAGAATAAATTGCAAAAGCAGTAAAGAATAAAAGGTGAAAATTATACGTAATAAGATTATATAAAAGTATAATTCCCTCAAACTCTTTGGAAACATATTCTTTGAAATCGATGTTTTCTTAGAATAAAATATTAAATATATTTGTAATTTGTCATTCACACACAATTTAAAAGTTAAGTGTAAAATAGTCTTATATACTCGGTGTACAAATACAGTGAATAGACTCGTTAACGACGAATTGATAGTATCAAGTGACAGAAGGGATTTGCTCGGTTTCCTGTGTATCCTAGCTAGCACATGCGAGTGAGATTTTATCACATCGCCATGCAAATAACGTCAGAAATGTAGGTTGCACCTGTGGGCAATATGTATAACGTGATAACAACAAATCCATTAAAAGCAGATTCCAGCACATATTGTGGAACGCATAAAAAATGAATTGTATAATAAATGTACATAATATATAGATATATATAAAAAAAAATTAAATAAAACACAAAATAGAAAAAAAATTTAAAATATGAATAAAACGATAAAACAAACAATATTTTAGAAATCGCTGTAACATTATCAATTGATGCACTAACGCATCAAAATTGTTGAATATTAATTATATACATTAATTTAGTACAATTTTGATAAAAGAATTTTTTTATCTCAAGAAAACACGGTGCATTCTTCAATGAAAATTCGCAATCATTTGAGCTATCTCCTCGACGACAAGGAGATACGAGGCAACAGGAGAACGAGGTCGCAGGTCAATAATTCTTAGAGCCCTCAGGCGTCGCAACATCTTGCAAGCGGCAGCTGATTGGTCATCCGATACGAACCGCTCAGGTGAAACCGGAAGTGTCACGTTATCAAGAGAAACACAATTTTGCTAAAATGCTTCCGTTATGCGGAGAATTAATTTCGGCAGGGATTCAAGATTTTAATTATTTCTATGATATAAGAATTATTTCTATGACATGAAATTTTTTTATACAATTTAGATTATGTATGAAAGATAAGATACGTATCATTGCAAAGATATATTATGCTTTACAAGTTTATCTTTATTATTACAAAGAATTAAATTTTGTTATCTTATATTTATTTGAGCGACTTCTGAGTCATTATGCAACGTCGTCACATTTTTATTAATAATATCCTAAGTAATAAATATTTCATATCTTTGAGTCCAGAATAGATTCAACAATATTTTAACGAATGTAATTGTCAAGTTTTAAACTTAAATATTGATTATTAATGAAGTTATTGTGTAAAATGTAACTAGGGTGCCATGATATCACCTTCTCCTCTATATAATTAAATGATTTTCTACAAAAACCAAATAATCCATTTAAAAAATAAACTTAAAAAAATATGAGTTATGGCCAAATTGCTCTATATCGGCAGCATTACATCTGAACAATTTTGTTCCCGTAAGAATTAAACAGAAAACGGAAAATGTAAGGCTTCATCAACAATAGTCGCACAGGCTGTGTCGCATGTCGCGAGTAATAGCATCGTAGAAAAATTTGTCGCATGTCGCAAGAGTGTCGCTAAATGAGCGTCTACAACAATCTTAAGGATTGTTTGCACGCAATTCGACAATAAATTCTACTGCCGAACTTGCTATGCTGTGATTGGCTGAGTTCATGCGACACGCTTGTCGCAGTCGCAGAAAGTTGGCTCAACTCCGTACGACAAGAGCTCTTGCGACTGCGACAATCATGCGACTAGAAGCAACACTCCTGCGACATTCTCATACGACATGCGACACAATCAGTGCGACTATTGTAGACGAGGGTTTAGAATTTAATATTTACAAAGGATATTTTTGTTAAGAGCAATTTGCAAAATTAGTAAATAAAAAGTAAAAAATTATTGCTTTACACTTTAAATAATATTTCCTTCTTTATCTTTATCATTATTAATATTACAAAAGAAGATAAATGTGAAATATTATGAAATAAATAGATAGTAAATATAAAATTTCCGCAAGAACCAAACAAATTCAGAGATTTTTTTTAATGGGACCTCAAAATTATCCAAAGCCTGAAATTTTGTTCTTATATGTACTTATTACACATCCGCGAGGAAACTTACTATATTTATACAATGAACAGTTTAAAGATGAGAAGTTTTTTATTTTTTTTTTAATTTAACTTTTTAAACTTGTGAAAACCCTCTTAATTAATAAAAAATTATAAAAAAAACAAAAAATGATTTTTGTTACTTCAAAAATCTTATATATTGTCGTGATTATATTGGCAATTTACTTGGAAACCAAAAGATTTCGATAACGCATGTTTCACAATTTTTCGCAAATGGTGAGGCATGTCCTACAGATTATTACATGGCCGTAATAATAAACTAAATTTAACAGCGATTACCTTTTAGCTTCTCGTCCTCATCAATTTCTGAAGAGTCCGGCGACGATAATATAGATCGACTGGTCCGGGGGCCGCAAGGCATCGAAAATCGAGAACACTGTAACGACTCGGTTGAAAGCTAAGATTCCCGGAGGAAGTGTGCATAGCTTGGGTGCTGTTTGTCAAATAAAACGACCACGATAAAGAGCGAAGAGGCCGAGTTTCGAAGAGGGAGGCGTCCGGCCCCCATCTCTGGTCACTGTAAAAGTATCGTCCAGATGACGAGGCGCCGCACGGTTCGCGAAGACGATCAACGACAGACAAAATTCACGCGGTAAGTCCGACACGATCACGGCACGATCCGTACACGTGCAACCCCGCGGCCGCCAGGGGGAAATTATTGATTATTAAACTTGGGGCCCAGCGGCGCGGGAACTATCACGAAACGATACGCCGTTACAAAATTCGCGATGAACAATCGATTTTTGTTTCGTCGCGATGTCTCGCAAAAATATACTCCTTAAATTATCGAAAGAAATTACGATAGCTATTTGACAATTGTATCGATCAACAGTAAGAACAATTAAAGTACTTAAATGTAATTTTAAATACTAATAAAAAAATGCAAAAAAAAGTAAGAAAGATAAAGAGAGAGATATCCTCGCATTTAATTTAAAATTATATTTTAATCAAATTTAATCTTAACATTAAATTTTAATAAAATTTTAATCAAATATTCTTTTAATTATCGGAATATTATAGTCAAGCTAGAAACAAATTATTCATGAATGATCACATAAATATTTCGTAAAATTTTATATTCGATTTATATATCTAATAATTATAAAAATTAAAAAATTTTGTAATTTGATGATCATGCGACTTAAACCAAAATTAGTAGAAAATATATCTATAATAAAAATATTTAGATAAAACATTACAATTTCGCTAGGAATAATTATTATAAGTGAGAGTTATAATCAGTTTATATTCAGATAACTATATGCAAAACTTCTACCGACAGAATATTATGCAGATATGATGTATTATAGATATATATATTTGAGGAAATTATTGATCATTAAGCAATGGCATCTAGTAATAAATACATCATAATAGAACCAATCGGTATACCATTACAAAGCGGCTGACGGTTCTCAATCAATCATAAAGTGTATATATATATGTATGTATATGTATAAGTACATACATATATTCATATTAGATAGATTACAGAGAATAAAATTTAATTGTACTGATATTCCAACGTTACGAGCAATGAGAAATCGAAATCTATAATTGGCAAATAATATCACCGTTATTATCCATTATTAATATTAAATTTACATCATATGAATAATACATTGATTAGTTAGAGTTAAATAAGGGTGACATTATTTTTGGAATATCAATATGTATAAAAATATTTAAGAATAATCTCAGTAATTATTTCACTCTCTAATACAGATATAATATCTAAACAATATTATTTAAATGTTATTGTATAAATTATTATAGAATACTTTAAAATTATCGAATATTATCGATTTTAAGAAAAAGAGAGAGAGAGAAAAGTCAAAGTGTTAAGATAAATATAAAAGTGTATTTAAACATCATATAATTAAAGATTAGTAACTTCTCAATGTTAGTCTGGGATTTTAGGTATTCTGTTTTTTGGTACATTAAACTTACACAATACGCATTGGCGTACAATAAATTAAACTAGACGGTTGTAACCGCGCGTCGGTGCATCGCAATGGTACCATTGTGGCAATGCGTTGCACTGTACAGCGGAACTGACGGGAATTACGCGCACCTTGCCAAGGATTAACCGTGAACATCACGGACGGGCTTTTATCCCTCACCGACGACGAACCATTCGCCGTCTTCCACCGTGGGCTCTGCCACCGTTTACACGCACGTTATATTTACGTATGCACTGAGAGAGCGCGCAAACTGCGATGCATTTCTGAATTTTCAGACACGAGAGAGTTTAACCGCCAGCTAATAAAGCCCATATGCTTGATGAAGTAATTGAAGGGTATTACAGAAAATGTAAGGTTCTCAAATTTTTCATATACAAAGTCTCGTAATGAAAAAATTATAATTTAAAAATAAATACCTCTAAAACCGAATATTCATGTATAATATTTATTATGAAGATAAATGTAAATATATAATTTAGAAATTTTTATATAATAATCCACATTAAATATTAATAAATTAAAATAGCATCGAACATAAGAAATATTATTCATACAAAAATAGATATGAAGTTTTTTTTATAAATATTAAAATATTGATTAATGTAATAGTTACATATATATTGTTATATTATTTTAAAGTGCATTCTGAGGAGACTCTTTCTTTGTCTAACTCGAATTAAAAAAATAGCTCAGAAAACGGAATACCTAAAATTCCAGACTAACATTGAGAAGTTACTAATCCTTAATTATATGATGTTTAAATACACTTTTATATTTATCTTAACACTTTGACTTTTCTCTCTCTCTTTTTCTTAAAATCGATAATATAATTTTAAAGTTATCTATAATAATTTATACAATAACATTTAAATAATATGCGTGGATACATTTAAATCAAGTAACACAATCATTCGAATGAAAGAAAATGAGAAGAAGCAAGAGTTGCAAAATACCAAACTATACGACACTCGAGTAGATTCGATATACGATCCGGACTTATATATCGACCGCAAGAATTCCTTTTTTGCAGTCGTGAGAATATTTTATTACGCAGATACAATTTCAGGAATCGTGATATTTTATTTCCCAATCTGTTTTACATGGCTTTTATTTTCGGTAAGTCGAGACGCCTGCAGCGTTAGTTATATAATCTTACAATTAGAGATATGGTACAGTTTGAAAAATATGTTGTTTTTACATTTTGTAAATACGAGAAATTTAATATCAAGAGTAATTTATCGCGAAGATAAGCATTATTAAAATAAAAGTATTATCATTACATTGCAATATATTTAGATTAAAATTACATGAAATCATCATTGAGAGACACAAAAAGTGTAATAACAATTTTAACCTTTAGATTTTAACTTTTCCTAGTATGGGCCGGGAAAGCCACTTTTGTGGCTCTTGAGTGTGGGGGTTAAAATACCATTTTTAGTAGCATTTTAAATACTAATTGTATTAAACATATATATGTGTATGTTGCCCAAAAAATATATAAGTATTGAAAAATATACAAAATAAGTAAAAAATATTAAAAAAGTAAAAAATTATAAAACAAGAAAAAAGTAAAAAAAATACAAAAAATAAGTTTAAGAACCAAACAAAAAAGAAAAGTCAAAAAGGAGCTATAAACTTTTTACGTCTATGTCGTTAGCTCTGGATAATGCTAAATAAAGGAAAGTTCTCTGCATGAGTCTATACGTTTATATTCATTTATGTTGTCAATATTACGTTTAGAGTTCGAGATTTCCTAAATCTGTGCTCAGAATTGGAATCAGCAATACCAAAAACTCCCAAATACACTATGTTTGAGAAAATAAACATTTTTCATATTTGATCATACGTTATTTTATTTATTTAGCATCATGTCAAGAAAGTCAAGAAAGCCACTTTTGTGGCTTTGCAAAAATCTCGAAATTTTGCGTCATGTGTATGTTACTTTTATAGAAAAATTTTTGAGGAAAAAGAACCACTATTTTAATGAAAAAATGCCGGCAGTCTAAAGGTTAACGTTTAATGTTTAATTAAAATTTAATTAAAATTCTTGACATTTTGATCGACAAAAGAAATTATGCAAAATTCATAAAATATATAAAATGCAAAAACTATGATGCTAAATAAATAAAATAATTTATGATTGGCATTAAATTGAAAACGTTGAACAAAGTTATGAATTTTACGTAAACGGAAAATAACATGATCACGTGAATGGCTTTAGATCGGCAAAAGTTAAGAAGCAGATTATAAAGGAGAAACATGTCTACTCTGCGAGTACTTTAGTTTGTAAACGACGAGAAACTTATAAGTTTCCAAAAGCTTCTCTCTCAACGAGCGCTCCGATATAAAGTTTGAAATGTATCCGCTGCCAAATCTATAGCAGTCGAAGACATATATCGACGTTAATACATGTATACGTTCTGTAACTCTCAAACCGAGGGCGTGACGCCAAGATAAATGGTTTGTAAATAGAAAGTGAGATTAAGTTAATCAGAGAGCACAACCGATTGCGCGTGGCCAACGTAATAAGCAACTCGAGGTAATGTTGCACGAAGCAATTGTAAAAAAACGCGATAATAAACGATCGAGAGAATTGTATAACTAGCGAACAATGTATTATGTGCAAACTACACACAATACGCAACGCGTGATTTTAAACACATATCCATTCGGTGATTAAGAAAACTTTAGAACTATTTATGGAATGAAAAATGGATCGCTCTTTTAGTTAATTACAATTTTTATAGGCTGTCTAAAATAGAGACAGCAAGAAGATTAGAATTGAAAGTATAATATTATATAATAGTTAAGCTAGCTATTAATATTTTCATTACAACTATTTTAAGTATTTAACGATATAATTATTAAATATTTAATATTAAAACTTACAAAACTGCGAATAAATGTAGTTTTTTAATTAAGATCTAATAGTGTGAAAAAAACATTCTATCTTTCGTAAAAGAACACCGTTCTATTTACGGATACAAAAGCGTCTATCGAACAACTTCGTGCAAACATTTACTTTTACGTCACCAAAAAGCTGATGAACAAGGAAGTGAGTCGCAGTCGCGAAAGTAAAAGGGCGGCAGCGTTAAAAGGAAGCGACTTAATTTTCGGTTAGATGCTTCTTAGGCGGGCGCACGAATCCAGAGGCAGTACACGTCACGTAGACTCTTTTGTTCCACTTTCGAGTGTATTAAGTTATATTGTGTACCAGCAAGCATCGCACCGGATGTAGCAATGAGCGACGCGGCGAGAGTCAATGAGCCATTTCCGGGGCCTCTCGTTGCAGAATATTACATTGATAACAGAAATTACCTTCCAAGTACTCGCGATGGATGGCAAGACGTTTTGAGACCTTGGTCAAAAAAAAGGAATCGCGAGGATCCATCTTACTGTACCGCGATTGACATGCGATCGTTACTTATTTCTTTTTCGTATTATCGCAATGCAACACTTCAAATATACTTCACAGAATTCGGGGGTGTTCAGACTTCGTTTACGCTTTTTTTCTCAATCTAAACTCGAGCATCTCTGAGAATCGATCTTCCTACAAGCTTTCTCGACCTTATCCACTCACGTTCTCAATGGAATCATTCATGCAGAGAAATATATAATATATGAGCTGCTCTTGATACGATAAAGAAAACAAAATGTGCACTGAAACGATTCGAGCTTATCGGAGATTCCAGGAATTCGCAAATAATTGCTTGCAATCTGTGATATACATACAAATTATATTTTTGCGATAAGTAATATTAAATCGGTAAAAAAAACTAATTATTAATTCATTTTTACACTTAAAGGTTTAACTATAAAATTCTCACTTAAAAAATGTACTTTAAGAAATTAATCTTATTATAATTATTGTAATAAATTGAACAATAAGTTATCGAGCATAAATAAATCCGTTAACAAATAAAGAAGGCAATTCTAAAAATTGCATAAGTTTATTTCGTCTCGACAGTTACTCTAGAAAAACAGCGCCAAATTCACCAGAACTATTTTAACGCGATTTGCATGATAGCTCGTGGACATTTATTGTCCACGGATCATAAAGCACGAAGCATTCGATGGTAACTGGCGTGCATTTTGTTTATGGAAGAGAAATCTCGGTGAAAAATCGCGACACGCTTGGAGAAACTCTTATCCGAGTTGATCATATTTCCTTATCTTGTGTGCAACACAAACACAGCTCGAAATATCGACAATCTTTATTACTCTCGTGATTGTTCTTTAAACATAAAAAAAAAATTGTCATAAGAATGATTAAATCATCAGTTACCTGGACAAAGCGCGAAATATGTCTGCACTGAAAAAAATGCATGTAATTTTACATGGAAATTATATGTCTATGACCGGAAAATTACCTAAATATGATCGGAAATTTACAATTTCCAATAAATTTCTTTGGAAATTTATAATTTCCAATAAATTTCCAATCATATTTATGTAATTTAAGTAATTTTCCAGTCATAAACATGTAATTTCCATGTAAAATTACATGCATTTTTTTCAATGTGCCGCGCATTATATACGAAATTTTAGTCCTACTTTGAATCACTTTCAACTTCAGTTAAACCTTATAAACCTGTTTTGATACCTGTACAATCAAATAGAGCCTCTTTTAATATTACTTAATCTACAGCTTCTATTTAGAAAACTTCTTTTGAACCTGAAAATAGAAAATCTTGCAATAACTGCCATTTACAGGCTTAACGTAGGAGCTCAATTCATTAGATTAGTACCTATTATAAATCTCTAGAGTCTACATACGTCATCTTTAGAATCTACATGCGTCCTAAAACTAAGGTTCAAAGTAGGAGCAAAATTTCGACTCGGAATATCTCTAATACGTTAAACATAATTCTAATGATCGGGATATCTCATCCCACGAGACCAAACATCGCGGCGCACGGTACGAAAGAACGAATTAAATGAGCCCGAGGGGGACTCGCGTGATCCACGGTATCTCCGTAGGGCGATTATAAGAAGAAAAAGACGAAACGAGAGAAGAATCGAGAGGGACGGGCGAGGGAGAGCGCATTGAAACGCGTCATTCGATCGCGAGGCCGGTATCAGGTGCAAACCAGTTTCGGTGCATATAGAAGAGCCGCACGAACCCGTCGTGCATCGGCGATCTGCAAATGGCGATACGTACTCGCCGTATGAATGTATGTGCGTATGGGTGTACGCGCGCCCGACCTGTTAGCCTGTTACTGAACGAGTTCGTGCAACGATGTAAATCCATTGGGCTTTGAGAAGTATACGCACCGCGTGTTACTATCGTACATACTTTACGCGCCTTCTCCCCGTGAAAATCTGAATATAAAATAAATCACACCGCGAACGACTCCGCGATCTTACCAGCCGGCGGAATCGCGTGGTCGTAAACGATCTCAGAATTTTTATGCGAGATTTTATAAATGCCGATTATTCCGAACAACTATAGAGCGTTGAAAGATACGTAGGATAGAATTCTTCCTTTATTTATCGAGATATTATCGAGGCATTTGAAGTGGCAGCTCGCAAATTGTGGTAAACAATTTGTTGGAACATATAAAGGGATGACGACTTTCTTGCAACACTACTTTTAAATAAAGAAACTCTACGATTACGCACGCGTATTAAAACTCAACAATGAAAAAAGTTCGATAGAGACCAATTTGTATAAAATTATTATTTAAACTTAGTCAAAATGAATAATTAACGACTAACAAAAAATTAATAAAAATAATTAATATTAAAATGAACCATACGTAATTATTAATAATTATTTTCTTAAATATTAAACTAAATATTTTTATGTATCATATCAGTTGAAAGTGGCATACTATTTGCGAATATTCAAAATTCTTCAAAGCAATTCCTTCAAGAGTATGTTTTGCCTCTAGGATCTACTTTCGCGCACGAGATTTGCCTTTTCTCGCAGTTCCTAATGCAATCTCTTTCATGTCTACGTGCAGAATTATACAGCCTGAAAATTACTAGAAAGAGGCTGTGCCTCCTGGAAGAGGATCAATCGTCGAGTAATAATCCGGTAACAAAGTCGTGCTCGATGCGCACATGCATTAACCGCGATTTTCTACAGAACGAGTCGACGATTTCGATAATAATGATGCGTGACGATCATACTCCGATTAATTTTATTGGTGTTACGCAACGACAAATCTAGACAATTGCCACAACTACGGTTCAACGATCGAGCGTTAAATAAATCAATTGCGCGCCCTGAGACGAACGTCGATCCGGTTAAATGATCGATGGCAATACCGACACTTAAGAGACGTTCACGTATGCATAAAATCAACTCGATACGCGACGCTTCGTGATCGATAAAAATAGATTTAATCACGGCAGATACTTGTTAATAAGAGTAATTTAAGATATCAAGCCTCTCGTTCACTCAATACTATAATAAATATATCTACATATATCTTTTACTAAAGTTAAGTCCAAGTCAGAAAATTATAAAAGTTAGATCTAGTTTTACGAGAATATTTTTTTATTTCTCCTTATAAACAAAACGTATATGTTGTACAGACTGTACGACCTCGTAAGTGCATATGGTATATGCATTGCATAGAGAGAAATTAATATTCCTCACGTCCACACAGTTTCGAGGAAAGGAAGACTGAAACTAGAATTCATATCACGTTTTGGGAGACGCGAGATACACCTGCACCTACAAGACACGTCCGTTTAAGGCAAGATTAAAGTGAACGTCTCGGTCGCTCGATCCCTCGTCTCAGCGACCCACGCCCGAACTAAAATATCATGTCGATAGGAATTAGAAGGAACGAGATTCGATAGCCTGCTTTTAATGCTGCTAAAGATTAAAATCAAGATCAAGCGTGACAAAAACGCAATTATGAAGAATATAACTAATACGTATTTTATGTTAAATACTTTGAATAACTACCGAACAAGGTAAATCACAATGCATAAATAAATATAAATAAAATTGGTCAATTTGCTTTCGGTCTTACGATTACGACTAAAACTTTTGTACGTGTGACGGACAGTCAGTTTTCTACGTTAAAATAAAGTTGAATATATATATATTGTATATACACCACCTTGATCAAAAAGTTCCCGGAATTATCACTAGGTGATGCTCTGAGTCAGCTGATTTGAGTTCTGTTTTTTTGGTTAGGTTGCCACATCTAGCATTGACATTTTCATCAAATTTTATCGCCATAGCTTGACATTTGTAAAAGTTACGCCGTCTTGAGTACATCTATCTCTGCACGGTTTTCGATTTTTTACAGTTTTAAAAATGGAGTTGAATTTGCAACATCCGTGGTTTTTTGACTCGATCGAACAGAAAAAAATCGCAGGGAACCATATCGGGTGAATTCGATGGCTGTTGGATGGTATTCGTTTCGTTCTTGGTCAAAAATTCACGGATGTTGCAAATTCAACTCCATTTTTAAAACTGTAAAAAATCGAAAACCGTGCAGAGATGTACTCAAGACGGTGTAACTTTTACAAATGTCAAGCTATGGCGATAAAATTTGGTGAAAATGTCAATGATAGATGCGACAACCTAACCAAAAAAACAGAACTCAAATCAGCTGACTCAGAGCATCACCTAGTGATAATTCCGGGAACTTTTTGATCAAGGTATAACATTAGTGATTTGTTAAACCATCAAATCTTCTTAGTTATAGATGTTGAATTCACACAGTAAACTATAGCTTTGCTGTACCACCCAATCTATTTTTTTAATTATAAATTGCAATCGCACATGTATTATAATTATTAGAATACATCGATCGCACGGCACATTTTATATTCTCGAATAATCATATGCAACGTGCAAAATTAGAATAGCTTCTAAAACGATTTTATCAATATCGTCGACATATATAAACGTTAAGTTTGACCCTTCATCTTAAATGTATAATAATCACGTATAATAATCTATAAATATTAAATATAATAATCTAAAAAAAGAGTCACGTTACCTTGCTTTGATTTCTACTTCAAACAAATGTGTATAAATCATGAAAAGTGTATCTGTTACGATAAATAATCGTTGTCTCGATATTATTATGAATTGTAACAATAAATTGCTACCCGACAACCTCTAAATGTCTTCGTAGCGAAGGATCGTGTTTGGCATTTCTTATTATTGTTAGTACTTGCCCCTATCGCGTTTCGAGAAGTAATACGACGATACACAAAGTTGTTTGCCGACTCGATTTCTCCATGTATAATACAAGGTCGACGCAAATGTAAACACGACGTGCGCGACAAAATACCAACGCGAAGAAATCAATCCGCTGCGAAACATTCGGCATAAAAATAAATGTACATTAAATATTCTGATCATTTCCCTGTATTTCCAATTTCTCATTGACAATTCATATCGGTGCAATATACAACCTTCTTTTTATTGGAATTAGAGATAAAATAAAAGTTCATAAAGCAACGCAAGATTTATGTGGATTTAAACAATTAAAGAAGATATTGTTTGCGTAGATATCATAAAACGATCATATAATTGCCGTTCAATATTGTCTCGATTCTTGCTTTATTAAACTAAACTATACAAGATAATTAATTTAGTTATAATAAAAATAATTACTGACTTATCCGACTTTATTTGATTTAGATCCGGTTTAAAAAGGAATATTTGGAACTAATCAAATTATTATAAATATTCAATTAATTATTAGAATATATTAATTTATTACATATAATGTATACTGTATACCAATGTACAATATATTAACATGTATATAATATATATTATTTTATATTATACAATTTTACGCGATATAAAGTTAAAATAAATGCGTCTGTGCAAAACATAAACAGACTACTATGTCTGTGATTACGCATAATTTCGTTTTTTATTTATCTATTAAATTATTCTTATTTCAATTTCAGTACAAAAACTCCAATTTCTGTGTAATAATAATATCAAATTGTATTGTAAAATAAATCCTTTATATAATAAATAAAGAAAAAGAGTATCTCATAAATAATTTCTAAAGATCGATATGATAGAAACACGCCAAGTACCATTTATCATGTTGAGGTGTTGAGAAATCTAGACGCATGAACGCGACGCATGTAGGGCGCAGCGCCCACGGGATGAAATCACGGTAAGAACGGTGAGTAGCGAAAAACAAAAAAAAAAAGAAAAGAGAAAAGTGCAAGGCGGTCCTACCGACATCTCTAAACGCTTATTACGCGGCATTACCGGCAGCCCTGTATATGTATAATACGCGGTCACGCGACGTTAACCATTGCGGCAACTCCACGTCCAGGAGCGGTGCAAGTTTTTTGTCCCGATGTGTTGTGCGCTCGTGGCGCTGGATAATTGTATCCAAGGATATCCGTAATTACCAAGAGATCATTCGAAGCGACGGTACTCGAGAAAAAGAGCAAGAAAAGAGTAAGATATGTAGTACGAAAAAAAAAAGAAAGAATTTTCTTCTAATCTGCAGCAGTCATTGAAATCAGTGCGTTCAAGTGGAGATCAACATGCGAATGCGCACTTATGCGTGCATCAATATTTACATATGTAGATATATCGCGAAAATTCAATAAAGTGTCTATGAATTGTCGATTCTAATTGAAGTTACATATTAAGTAGATCTTACAAAATTGATCTTGCTTGAAAACTACTGCGAACGTAAATGATACGCCACTTTTCTTAATCGTTTCGCCGTATTAAACGACAATGAATGTAAAATTAAATGCAATAAATACTAAACATAAATACAAATACATTTGCAAATACAATACGTACAAAAACCAGAAAATAAAAATTTTAAATTATGTTTTTAATAAACCTTAAAAATTAAAAATTGTATTTCTGATAAGAAATATCCTACTTTCCCCAAAATATAGGATGTTCAAATATTATTTTATGCTATGTTAAAAAAACTGCAAAGTATCGAATATATCAGATTAAGACTTCTTGGAAAAGGTATTATTTGAACGTGATAGGTGATATCGTTATGCAAACTGTATAGGGCCTTGTCTGGGATGCGATAAGATGACCTGAAGCGTGCATTCCTCAGTCTGTAGAGATCCTTTTACCAAACGAAATAGTTATATTTGCCCATGACTATCATACTATAAGCTATATTGCAAATTAATTTTATGATTAAAATACTAACAAAAAAACAATTATAATAAATTTGGAAAAATGAAAATATTATAATAAATTAAATAAAAGAATTTAATTCTTCGCGCTAAAAATTATAAAAATAGATAAAATAAAAATAAATAGATACAAGTTTTAATTAAATTGCTTTCGGGAGGATATTCGTTCTAAAAATATCATCGAAATGTATTCCGACGTAAAGTTCCGTAATTTACTCCACAGTTCTTTATCATTGAAGATCTAAGTGGCTATGCGTAAAACGTTTGTATAATTAAACGAAGCAAAGTGTGAAATTGTCGGTGATAATTCAAACGGATGAGAAGTCGTAACGCGTTCAGCAGTAAAACATTGAAATTCCACGCCTCAAAAAGAAACACGTGTTATCTCATTGTTAGTCAAATTAATCTCACAGTTACGAAACTTATTTAAAAACATCGATGGTATCTTGGTGCATAAAACTGTTAATGTTTCTTTTTCACGAAATTTAAACTAATGAGTAGTATACATATTAAATTTATTAAACTTTATTAGTATGACTTATCTATTTCTTTTTCTTAAGATCTTTTAAATTTAAATTTCTTAAAAATATTTTTAAAAATTTAGCTCTTTTTCTGCCGGAATAGTAAAAAGAGTTATGGATATTATTATTTCGTATATTATTCTTATTAATTAGCGTGATTCAGTTTTATATTGTTTGTCACATTTCAATACTTGTGTTATATTTGACTATAAACTGAACTTTTTATCTTTATATCATATTATTGCAGTTCTGAAAAAAATTATTTAATATAATATTTTAAATAAAGATATATATCGTACAATTAAAATCTGAAAATTAAGTTTTTATTTCACAATTAATTTAATTTTCAAATAAATTTTGCCAAATTACTTTGTTTAAACTATTATTTACCGAATTTTTAGTAAAAACAATGCCTAATACAAATATAAAGTAATGTATAATGCAAATAATAAATATCTTGTAATTATCGTTTCATTACATCTATCGGATTAAATTTTAATAATGTTCTCAATAAACATCAAGAAAGATTATTCTTAGCATAAACAGCACAATAAATATAGTTTGCTCAAAAATAGTGCTTCAGTCTCCATGTATATAAAATAAAATTTATTGTGATTTGCTGTTATATTTTCTGGTAGCTAACATTATATATCGTGATATAATAATACAGAGTTTATAACGTGTCAGATAGCGGTATCTCAGAAAACTAAAACTACTTCTCTTCTCTTACAATAAAGACTAGCGATAAAGTGGAAATTTCTCTCGCATCCGTTTCTATATTTATCTCGCTCATACTCTACATTTAACGTACTAATAAGATCCACGTAATTGTTTCGCATGGGAAAGAACGGCAGATGAATTTTTATGAAGAATTATTTAACTTATGATTATCTAACATATTTTTATTTAAATTTTTATTTTCGTGAAGCGCCATCGACATTATTCCTCTTTTTCATGTAATAAATATGCAAAATAGAAAGAAAAATAAACCTGGAAGGACGAAAGACAGATTTTCCGTAGAAGGAAGGTAGTTAAACATGGGAAGAGCAATAAGAAACACAGCAGACCCGCATGTGACATTTGAGACACTTTTTCCCTTTCTCCGGCTATCTCCTGTCGTCTTCTCGATGCCTCGATGCCCTCTCGAAAGGCTTCAGTTGGTAAGGAGGAAGAGAAAGAGATTGAAACGTCTCCTCCTGGCCAGCTGGTACCACTTCCCTCCGTCTTTAATCTCTCCCCGCCTGTCTCGACACGAGGACGAGCTCGATGAGAGACACCGCTACCCTCCTTCCCTACCTTCCTCTTTCTTCTCGTCGTTTTCGTACCATACAAAATATCGTAGCGTATTGTAGACTTTTTGAAAGAGCACAAAGGAATGCTCTCTCTGTGAGCCATTTTGAAATGGCCTAAGAGAACCACGAAAAACGCGTGTTTATTCATCGAAAAGATTTAGCGATATTAACTGATTTAAATGAACATTCCTGTAACCAACGTCGGTTTTATTGTACAAAAATATTATGTAAATTGTTCTCACATTTTTAGAAATTGTATCGTGAATGCGAATAACAAGGGTAAAAGTAACAGAAAGATATTATTTAAACAATTAAATTAGTTCAACGCACGTACAAAGGACTTACTCCGTCGAGTATTCAGTAAGCTAATTTCTCATAACAATCTGTCGTCGGTACTTAAACCGCCTGTTTAGGTAGACACGGTGAAGCAAGTAAACTAAAGGAAACGTGCGACGGTGCATGAATATAGAAATACAAGATCAAAGACGAGAGGTTTTCTATTTTACGAGCGCGGAAGAACATATCATAATAAACCAAATAAAACACATATACAGAGAATATTACTTATATACTGTAGATGCAAGCAGTATATTTTTCAATACCAGTAAAGAATGTGATAGTGGCAAAATTTTCCGTATATTTCTAATAATATCAGATGCGTAACACGTGTAATGCAAAGCTTTGTGCAAAAACAACTTTTGTTTACAAATTATTAAATCTCATAGGACCAACGTGTGAAAATTCACTAATAATAATATGAATTAGGCCTAATGCCAGTCGAAGCTAAATCTTAATTGCTTATTAAATAATTCAAATATGAATTCACTGAAAAAAATGCATGTAATTTTACATGAAAATTACATGTATATGACTGGAAAATTATCTAAATTACATAAATATGCTTGAAAATTTACTGGAAATTGTAAATTTCCAATCATATTTAGGCAATTTTCCAATCATAATCATATAATTTTCATGTAAAATTACATGCATTTTTTTCAGTGTATATATACTATATATGTACTTGCATATATACCAAATTTGTAGTACTATTCACTACGCGTCGAAATTTCTCCGGACTTTACAAACGCAGCTAAATAACTGCTGAAATAATATCACAAATTAAATTTTCTTTGATGCTCAATAGACATCTATTCGAGAGATCTTAACCTAGTAGAATCTGTAAATAAATTTAAATATTACCTCGATCGGGAGTCGAACCCGAATCTCTTACATTCCGTGTGAAAAAATATACAAACTTTGTTTATATATTTTCAGAATTCTTTGACAGAGAGATCACACATTCGATATAAGGAAGGAAATTGAAACAACAATCTATAAAAAGATTACGTTACCGAATTTTTCTTCCGGTTTAAAACTGTACGCACATAAATAAATTTTAAAAAGACGTTTTTCCCGAAATGAAAGGCCGACTATGTTAATTGGTTTGCGACGGAGTCTGCGACGGCAACAAGCCATTAGATGTGTTTTTCTAGGCGCTACCACTTCACGTAGAGATAATATTTTGACGATGCGTGGCCTGCGTGTGTATTCGTGTGAATGTGTAGAACCGCGTACGTTAGTCGGCGTTTAGGCCACCTTATGCAAACACGAATTTTCGATGGTCAAGTCGCAGCAATAACACTTTCGTACGCAAACAACGCGGAAGTCCCGGGCGGGTTACCGAAGTTTGCCCATGCGTAGTCGCGTTTAAACTATATTTCTTTTTTTTCCATAGATCGGCTGTCGCTTTCCACACTTGAAAAACGCACCTATGCAAATCCATTAACGTCTCTTCATACTCCGAGATAGTTCAGAGCGCGCGCGATACGCCATTATACGTTCGGCTGAAAAGAAAATAAAATAAAAGCACGCTCGAGAAACTCAGGTTCAACGGTACGCTCGAGTTAAAATGGAAGATAGATTATATTACGAGTACTGACTAAACACATTAAACTTCCTATAACTAAATATATT
The DNA here is from genome assembly GCF_001594055.1 of Mycetomoellerius zeteki. Classification (NCBI taxonomy): domain Eukaryota; kingdom Metazoa; phylum Arthropoda; class Insecta; order Hymenoptera; family Formicidae; genus Mycetomoellerius; species Mycetomoellerius zeteki. Next base: position 3,497,710 of record NW_017256287.1, on the reverse strand, counting down.
AAAATTCCTTATAAATTCTCCAAAAAAATAATTTAAATACCAAAAATATTTAATTCGCAAGTTTACTACAGTAGTTTAATTGCTTATGTAGTCCGGAAAAGAATTCGGCGCATAGTTCGAAAGACTACAATATGGTATATATCGCATGCAAGTACATATATAGTATATTTAGTAATTCAAGATTGAATTATTTAAGCATTAAAGATCCAGCTTCGACCGTTATAGGAATTTTATGTTTAATTTAATATTGATTGTGTTCTCACATAAACGGTCTAAAATAATATTGAAAAATATTTAAATTAATACGATAAATAAATTAAGTTTAAAAAATTATTTAAAAACAAAAAAACACAAAATCAAAATTAAATAAAAAGAATATTAAAATTAGAAAATATTTTATGATCTTAAACGGTGTTAAGATATTGTAACTTGATAAAGTAATTCAATTTTAGACGTCAGCAGAAATAAAAAATAACTTCATTGATTGTATCATTGATTTTACACATCTATCAAGTTCCGTCAAACTCAAAATCGAACACTTAACAAGGATTCGTTTGAAAGAAAGAATAATAGCGAATTGATTTAAATTTCTCAAGCTAAATGTCAAGCCCAATCTCGTTCGTAATGTCAAACTATGAACAGTGACAATATCACATATCAATCTCATACAAGAAAAAGAAGTATGTAATACTTTCTCCCACCGAGAATATATCTATCTATACTATATATCTACCTATCCACTCATTGTCAGATATAATCTATCGCACAAATCTCGGACTCGAAATCGTCATCTCAATATTTCACTTCATATGTCTGTAAAGGAATGTAACGTGCCATTGAATACTTTATTCGCTGGGAACGCGTATATAGTATACATTAGCGAATATATAATATGATATGTCTTATATCGAACGAATATCGAATAGTATCGATATACGACGTAATACCGAGAATCGATACTGAAGACCCGGACTATTCGAAGAAAAGAGATGCACGTCTGAAACCGGATAAACTCGATGTCAGATATAAAGCCTGTCTTTACCAGTAATATTTATTTGTTCGGATGGCGATACACCGGGTATCCTTCCTGGTTTATCGGATCACTCGATGTGTCCGAGATCGGATAATTGTTCCGAGAATAGATTGCGATAGTACTGTTCCTTCCCATGCGAGACAATTGCATAGATAATCTTATTAGTGCGCTAAATATGGTATGAGATAAAGTGCAGAAGAAATTTGTGAAGTTGGCACAATATTCTTTTAATAATGGCAGTTCCAGCACTTTTCATATAGTTTTACAGTTCCTTATAAAAATAAAAGAAAGTTTCGCTTATACTAAAAAACAAAAAATAAAAATAGCGCGTGCTAACTTTGCGAATGTAGCACGACACTTCCTCCTCTAAAGTACAAAAAAATGAATATTATTACTTTTAGCAAGTTCCCGTTTATATTACTCAAACTCTACCAATATATGTAATTAGAAAAAAAATCCAATAATTATCATAAGCATATATTTAAAAAATTGTCAAAGATTTCTTAGATATATTATAATAAATTTAATGTAAAGAAAGTTTCCTATATAAACTTCGAATATTAAGTTCTAATATTGATTGTGAAAATACAATTAATACTGATTATTAAATATAATTTTTAAATTTAATATCTTACTTTAATATTACAGAAAAGTAACGAAAAAAAATAACGAATCGTTAATTTCCAAGTAACGGCAATAGTAACGCGTTACTTTTTAAAATTAATAACTGGTAACGATAACGAGTTACTTTTTATAAAAAGTAACTTTTATGGTAACGCATTACTTTTATGAAGTAACGTTCTCGTATATTTTTATAATTTTGTTAGTATGTTAAATATTTGTTGACATATTTGCTGAATTTTTGAAGATTAAAATAGTACTTACTTTCGACCGCTGTCGAGAAATCTGTCGAATTCCACCGACATCTTGCAACAAAGGGCCCGCCGATTGTGTGAGGATGAACACTTAGTGTTGATCATGTGGCCGTCTGAAAGCAAAGAAAGGGAGCTGAATGTAGGGTGGGCGTGCAATTAATTAAGAGGTTAATAATCATCCTCGTGAGCTGCTGCTACGGCGGTCTAATTAATTCAGCCTGATGGTTCTCGCTTCTTCAGGAGCGAGAACCATTCTTTCGAGAAGAGGATGTATCACGATCGATGATATGCACACGTAAGGGTATCCCTTATACCAAACTATCAAATCGGAAATAATTTATTAATCGTATACTCGAAGAATTATTTTAAATTAAACTATACGTAAAAGGAAAAAGAAATTCGAAGTAAAAATTCATTACCATAAAGAATCGTATTTATTATTAGCTCCGTGTTTCAGTCGTGACTGAACGTGACTGACTTACTTGTAACAATAACAAGTTATGAGTCGTTGGCACGTTACAACGTATCAACTAGGACATCCATTAAGACGTTTTATTTTATATTTATAATTTAGAATAATACGTATAATAAACAATTACAACAATTATTATTCTTTTCAATTATTATAAAACATAATAATTAGTTTTATCATAGTAAAAATGCAAATATATATCGATAAAGTAAATATGCTTTGTTCTTAATAAAAACAATTTGAATAAAAAGCAACCAAATGCTATGTATATAATTAATAATCTATCAAATTAATTCTTATATAACCGGTATTTTTTTGTGGTGTCATTACGTGAGAGATCTCTCGCGCAAGATTGTCGGCATCCACACCTGGATAAATCGCAAAGGATGAATCGAGTTCGAGTCAGGTAGAAATGGTAATGAGAAATGGCCGATGCGGAGGTGCAAACCGGTGCAGAGCGCGTGGTGAGGTCAAATGTCGGACGGTGCCCGAGGGTTCGCGTGCTCATCCCTCCTCCTGCGACCTTCCGCACCCGATATTATCCTCCTCGGGATCCGCGTCCACCCACGCTCCTGCCTCCGCTCTCATGACTAATGCGTGGCTCGAGTTATGAGCAAAGCATGAAATAATATCGAGTTTATTATATATAGAAACACCTGCGTGCGTTACCAGCGTTACAGTAATCCGCGGGATTTCATCTTTTTTATACAAGAACATCTTACGACTGCCGTACGTGCATTCGATACTTTCATCATTTAAATGAATCCTCAATATCATTTCATCTCACGTGCGAAAGTCTCGTAATTGCGATGCTTTCCCTTTACAATTTCTTTCTTTCGTTTCCTTTCTTGTACTCGGACGCGAGAACAGTGTTATTGTCCAGATGACCGAAATAACGAGAACTTGCTTTTCACCTCGTCCACTGACACGAGTATCATTCACGTTCGCGGTGCATCTTTCCGTCCTTCCTTAGCCATTTCTCATCATCCGCTTTCTCCGCCTGCTCGTCATCTACATCCGCGCCCGAGGGTGCAATTGGGATGCACTCCATAGTAGGTTGGCAATGATATCGCCGGTCAGAATACGCCGTTGTTATTACCCCAAGTATTATAAGCTAACTTACATTGCAACTAAAGCGAACGATAAAATAATGCGATTTTGTTATATTACAAAAAGAACACTTGCTTCAGTAATAATAAAATCTTGATATGAATTGATTTTAGAAATGGTTACATTAAATTTCAGTAATTCTTATTAAATTTTTATATTTAAAGGAATTAAATACGGAAGAAAATATCTATCATAATTATGTTTAAATAAATTTTAGTAAAAGTAAAAATATTCCTGTTGTTAAAAACGAGTGCGCTTTTATTTCTTAATGCAATAATAAATTCTGAAAAAACATTAACAAAAATTTAAAAAAACTGCAATTAATTCAAGCAAATAACTTATATAGTTAATTTTAATCTATTATATTTTACTTTTATAGTTAATTTTAATCTATTTTAATAAATAAGCTAATCTATTTATTAATCTAATTATAAACATTGAATATTTGTTCCAAGAACCTGATGAAGCTCTAACTTTTCATGTATAAAGAGGTTATCGACGCGATTGATTGATCTATCGATCATTACATCTCGTGCAGCGTACTTGCGTGCGGAGTTCGCAAACCGGTCGGTCTAACATGTACCTATGTAGAATATCGTGGAACTTATCGAACAGCTCGCACACGTGCCCTCTGCCTCTTTCATCGATTTCTCTTTATTGGACGCCTGGTGTCTCGATCAGTAAATAATTATCCAATACTAACGTGTTAACGCATTGCAATAATTAATAAAACGATAAGATTTCCAAATAAAATAATATCTTTAAGTGAAAAGATCAATTCGTATAACGAAATAATTTTATCTTTCTCGTTTAAAAATACAACAAGCTTATTACATGTATTACATTATACAATTCAGAATGTCGCGTCGCGAAAATAAAAATACAATTGAAGTTAATATATTACATTAATTTGATTAAAATATTTTCATAAATTTAAAAAGAGATAAAAAATATATATATTATTAGATTTAGTAAATTTGTTAGTTTACAAATTTATAAAAATTTATAAAATTAATTTAGCTTTTATCTAGTTTGCTTAAAAAATTTATTTTATTCAAAAAGACGATAGGTCACGTCTCGTAATATTATAGATAATGAAATAGTAAAACAAATAGAAATCATATCACGCTTTTCCGTTGTTTCACCGCTCTCGATTTGGAGATGTTCCAAGCAATTATCCAAATAAACCGCACCTTAATTCAACTTACTGAACGGACGACCGAGACGCAAAATATGACTAAACTTTCGAAATGATTGACGAGCAACTCGGCTCCTACGAGTGAACGAAACAAGCTCCTGCACACGCGTTCATTTCGCCAGCAATTATCGTATAAATGAGAGCGACCATTAAGCCCGCCGTCGTAATTATCCGTGCCTTGTCTTACACAGGGAATATACGTACTTCGCTTGAGTTTTTTAATAGAGCCATTTATTGAGGAAAATGTTACGTTCTCGTACATCGACAGGTGTTCTCACAACCTCGAGATGATCAAAGTGACAACATTTGCTATTATTGCTCATGTAAATTTTCCTTTATAAAACTGCAATCGGTGAAGCGGTATACTGTTAAATTTATAGTGTCAAATTTAACCTAACGTGAGTCGCCACTGCTCCTACTAAATATATAGTTATTTTTTACCAAAACGATAGTTAAATTAGACATTATATCGTATTAAATTGACACTGTATAGTGTTGTAAATATAACTATCGTTTTAGTATAAAATAACGATGTAATTGAGTAGGAGCAGTGGCGACTCGCGTTAAGTTAAATTTGACACTATAGATTTAACAGTGTAATGCATGATATTTGGAAATACGAGACTATTCCATATATTAATATTACTGCAATCGCATTGCAAACTAAGGACGGGAAAAAAAATCGAAATAAATCGGAAAAAATAATCTCTATGCGTAGAAAAAATAACAATATCATCTCTAAAAGACAATGAGAATAAATAAGAGACAAGAAGAGATTTATATTGAACTTAATATAAATGCAATCTCTATTAGTTGCGCGATAATGTTATAATTGAAAAATATGTGTAATACGCGTATTTTGCTTTGAAATAAGAGTTCTCCTAATTTTATATCGTGTTCTGCAAATGTGGCAGACAATTCTATACGTGAAATGCAATATAATTATTTAATTATATAATTATAATTACATGTTATATATAATTAAACATTAATTAAAATAATTATATTATTTCAATTACTCATATAACAAGTAATTAATTCTAAATCGATCTCTGATATCATTTTATGCATTTTACTATTATATCTACCGTAAATCCTAGCAAAGACAAAAATCAAATTATACCATAGCAAACTAAAAGCGATATCATTACATAACAATGCTATCAAAGCAAATGTTTCGTTTCTTTAATTAATAATTTATTTATTTATTGTTTCATATTTTGATTTATTATTCCAATATTAAACTACATAAATTAAATATAAATCTATATAAATTAAATGTGTTAATAAATTTCTTGTTAAATTTTTTAATAAGATTAAAAATCAGGTTATAAAAAATTGAAACAGAAGCAGTGCACAATTCAATAATAGATACGAATAATTAAATAATTAGAAAAACTCATTTGTAATCATACAAAATTAGAGAGAGAGAGAGAGAGTTTAATAAAAAATTATTAATTAATACTCACTGGTTTGGTTTTGGAAATAAGGATCATCTCTGTCGGTGAAGAACCAGGTCTGCAAGTAGAAATAAAAAAAATCATTATATTTTGATTATATATATACATATATACGCGACCTTTTTCAATTATACCCGATGCGGCGGAATAATCATGCTATGGCACGTACGCATTTGATTGTTTACCGCAGACCGTCCAACCAAACAACACGCATCACGTATCGATCATAAATTTCAATTCCTTTCTTATCCTTCGAAACGAAATCGCTTCATCCGTGTCAGCGTGTGTTATATACAATAAATCTTACAGTCTTGAAGCACTTCGCGCTACTATGATACACTTCTCTTATTTATATTCGCGAGATAGCGAAAACACAAATTCCGAAAACAGAAATAGGAGATAGAAACGAGAAAAATATCATACGTATATGTTTTGTTATAAACATACGTGCAGTATCACAAGACCGACATTTGTTATTTAGAAATCACAAGAAAGGGGAACCATAATTCTAACTCATATATGCTGTCACATATAGAATATCTATTATTTCCGCAAAATGTTATTTAAAATATAATTACCAACATTTTCCAACAACAATCGATAAAATTATATATAATACACATTATAAATTGAAATATTTTCGGAAGAATACAAATGTATATACTCTCTAAAAGTGAATTAGTGTATTATTACTGATTACATCAGTTATAAGTGTAGCACTGAAGTCATCAGCGAATATTTACTGTTTTTCAGTAATAATACACTGATTCACTTTTAGAGAGTATACTATATATACTGTCACACACACTGAAATCTTTGAAGTGACATTTAATGCAAAATAATAACAACTGAACCAGTATTGAAAAAAGTGGCTCAATTGTCAATTTTTAAGAGTGAGATTTCACTCTTTGGAGTTAGATTTCACTCCAAAGATTTTAGAGTGCAATATATTCCTTTTGGCTCTAAAATCTCTGTTTAAAGTAAAAATCCCTGGAGAGTATATTCACAGGAAACTGTGATAAAGTGGCATACTTTCAATTAAGGACTATTCAAGTTTCTCGTGTATTTTGTCGCACTGGAAAATTTATCTCAGATCGCCGTGAGCTGAGACTTGAACTTCTCATTTGTATCTGTCGCATCGCACACCCTGCCGTGGCAGTTGCATCTGGACTCGGACGTATTGCAGTGTCGTTACGTTACGATCAGCGTACACTGCACGTGTTAAAGTAGTCGCTTATTTTTAGTTCCCAAGAGTAGTTCCCTTCAGGAAGTGAACGAGCAAGAACGACCGAAGGAGATGATGCTCCAGACGTCAGAAGCATTGTCCCGATAATTTTCACGCGGCGATATATCGCGTCAGTCTTGTAAGCCACCGGGAAAATCTAAAAGGAAAAGGAAAAACATCGCGAGAAAACGCGACGTATTATTTATATGATAATTGTCTGAGTGATTTTATATATATATTCGCAATTTTCTCTATTAAAATGGTACGTTAAGCAAACTCCACGAGCGCAACTTGTTAGAGAATTTCAATTACAGCATAATATCTCCATGAATTTTATATTAACCGATATTAGCTCATTTAACGTACATTGCATATGCCAATATGTTCGTTCGCGTTCTGTTTCATTAATTAAAATAGAATTAAATTGCTTATTTCGAACAAGCATTACATAATGCATTACATAAATAATGCGTAATTTAATCAATGGCGCAGTTTCTGATAGCATAATATTTAATCGACTTCATGTGTATCGGGATCATGTAAGCTTTAAAACAAAATTGAATAAACTGCAGTTGCCTCAATAAGAGTTCACCGAGATATCTCTGATGTATAGCCATAGCGGATATCCGCGGCACAACGTGACAAACGTAAAAATAGCGCGGATGAAAAGGCACTGCAATTGCAAAACATTTATTCGAGGCATGCGGATAGAAAGAGAGAGAGAGAGAGAGAGAGAGAGGCCAGACTCGTCAGCATTCCCAGAAAGAACACGAATATCCGGCAACGAATGAACGTCGTGTACAAAAATAAGAGACGAGTGTAACGCGATGACGTCAGTGGCACCGGCATCGCATTACATCGACATAATTGCATTAATCCCGCACGAACGTCGTACTTAAAAGAGTCGTCGTTAAGCTGATCTTCGAGCTTTTCCCGGGAATTCGTTGAGTCGGCCCGAGTGTTGGTTATTTCGCTCGTAAGCCTATATCGCAATATAGAACGTTTGCGAATGTGTCAAAAGCGTAGAATCATATTAAAAGACTCGCTCGTTACGTTTAATTAGGCGAGACGAATTTGCCTTAAAACGTGCATGAAAGGAAATTTAACAATTGCATTCTACCTACATGAAACAAACATTGCTTTCTACCAATTTTCGGAGCAAAAAAAGTCATAAAAATATATTATAAATTTTTATGAGTTCTCTATTTAAAAAAAAAAATTAGAAAGTAAATTTTACGATTAAGATAAATAATAGCTTGATCTTTTGACTATGATAAAACGCAATGATATAACTTCTGGTTCAAATGCAGGATAAAATTTCATGGTTTAAAAAAATTTAATTATTAGATATATTATTAATATATCAAATGAATTATATACTAAAATCATTCCTACACTGAGAAAAAAAGTTGCTAATTCAAAAAAATATTAGTTGATTCAACTAAATGCAACAATCACGAGCTGTCAAGCAAATATTTGTTAATCCGAACAAATAAAATGCTTTAAATTACAAGATTTTGTTAACATGACTCACGTACATTTAATCTTAAATGTATATAATAAACACTTAAACAAAATAAACACTACGAACTAAACGTATTTAGTCAAGTTAACAACTTTTTTCTTAGTGGCAGATAAATAAACAAAAAATAAATAAAATCCGAAATAAGTACGTTCATTCAACGCTACAAATAGATAAATATATTTCACTTTTAAAATTAGGTCTTTCAAAATTTTAATTTTTTAAAAATATAATTCACGATAAAAATGACAAATAATATTTTTTATCTAATTCTTTTCGACATAAGATCTATATAATTGAAAATTAATGGAAATTAGATAAATATCATTCGGTAATGGCACGTTGATTATATCGCATCGTGGGTCAATTGAAAATCGCAACCCTACCGACGAAGTACATAAAGAGCAATGGAAATTAAGAGGAAATAATTCGTCGAAGCACAGTGAGCTCTCATCGGCACGCCGCGCAAAATTACATCAAACCTTATTTAAGACTTGCTTAAATAACCAAAGTAATCGACCAACTATCCAAAGCCACATCCAATCGGTGCGCGGTATGAGTCGGTCTTCGTCGATTGGGGGATTGCAGTATCAGCAAGTCATTCTAAGTAACGACACTAGACTTTGACCCGCGATCGACCCTCGAGATCTCGAGGGGTCCTTTTTATGAATCACGAAAATTTGTACCTAACCACGTATGTCCACACCTCCACTTAATAACACGATAATCGAACGGCATGACTATCAAATTTAGAGAATGCCGCAAGAAAAGATTTCCTCGAATTTTGGGTCCCAATAAGGGTTTGATACAAAGTTTGTAAAAAAAGTTTTAAAAAAGTATCTTCACTAAGCATAGAATTACCGAAATTTGATTGAAAGAAGTGCTTTTTACGAATCTCTCTTTTGGATTGCAATTAAGTAACGAAAATTTATTCATTTTTTACTATAATATACTTTTTATTTTTATTGGACCTTAACAGAATTCTAATTTGACATTTCGTTTACTGTTAAATCTATAGAGTGTCAAATTTAATCTAATTTAAGTCACCACTGCTCCTACTCAATATATCGTTATTTTATACTAAAACAATAATTAAATTTAGACACTATAGATTTAAGTGTTGTTAAAATATTTAATAATAGATATTAGAAAATCATAACAATAACCGCATTGGATATTTTACCCAAGGATATATTGACTCAAAAAATCGAATAAATTTTTATTAGATTACACTGTACTCGCGTTGTACTATTATTATCCTTGTTTGATCTCCCTTTGATTATTATTAGAATTAAAACTATAAAAATTTTGAGATATTGAGACAATATAAAAGATATCCACAGATGTGCATTATGCGTTGGTACACTATCTTTACTGCCATTCACATAATCGAGATTTTATAATAATAACAAAATATAAATCGCGATTATTTTCGCGACAGATGTCTGGAAAACAACTTAAACGAATTATTAACTACTTGATCTTATTATATGTCGTGTAAATTATTGAACGATACCACATAAGAACGAAAAAAGAAATAGATAGTAAGGTGTACAAATGTGATCATTAAAGGTCATTAACGGCATCGTAAGGCAGTGGCCAAGAGAAAAAAGGCGAACATAGGGATTGCGTCAACATAAATGCGCAATCAATGTTCCTCCTCAGTGGAGCGCATTATTAAAACGCATTATCCGTGATATACGATGTATTAATAATCAAAACATTGCGACCTATTGCTCACCTCTGTCCAATTTAAGAGAGAAACTTAACACCTTAACTGCTACGCACAATACTCTAGCCTTGTTTCTCTTTTTTTAGACCCATACAGACTTATTTTAAGGCTTCAGAAAAGAATCTTAATATATATGTACACAGAGAAAAAGGTTTCTTTGGATTTAGTATTCCTTATTTGACTAAAATTTGTTTTATTGAAATGACATATGCTTCTACGAAATATTATTTGTTTGAATAAAAATTTTGTTTAATTTGAGAAACCTCTATTTGTTTGGCAGAAATAACATTATTATTTGAAGTAATATCTTTCAATCAAATAATATATTATTTAGTTACAATGAATACAAATTATTTGTTTGAAAATGGCAAAATATGTTGATAGAGATTATGGTAGATATTATGATAGAGGTCCATGCAAATAATTGCCTTCTTAGAACCATTATATTTTTTGGCCGAAATTACGAAAACAATGGCTTATACGTCTAACAACAGGATTAAACGAGAACAGCACTATATGCTATTAAATAAATTCTACGAATGTCTTAATAAATCGATCTACATTTTCAAGACTTATTGCTTCGCAAATAATTTTGAACCTTAGGCAGATGGCTAGGTTTCTACCAGAGTCTATTACCTTCACCGCGATAAACCCCCTGCCGTAAATTGGATCGTGAATTTCTAATCCCGTCAGGAAAGAAAATAAGTTTTCTAGCCGCTGAAAATTATTGATTTATATGTTATTTTTTTTATTCGATAAAATTCTTCATATTTTTATGTTTTCTCTTTTACAAATGTAACATTTTATTAATTATGAGATTAAGCTATGAATATATAAAACAAACTGCTAAACCCGATACTCTTCTTTACATCATAAAAATGTCCTTTTATTATGCAATTATCTCGTTTTTATACGATATTATGTATTGAATGCATTGAATTTCTGCAACAATGCGTGAGAATCAATAACATCCTCGATCTCACACGCAAATAAAAGAACGATCATTTCAGCCGATTACAGGATCGTGGCGCATCGTTTAATTATCGAGAAAGAAACCACGAAAAAGGTGAGTTCGTTGAGAGTGCTCGTGGGTGGACTAAGTCGGCTAACGCGGAGGTCGTCAGGGTCGGAGGTAAATCGTGAGATCTTCCCACGAACCACAAACCGTGTGCAGCCGGACACAGACTTTTATTATTCTCATCGTACTTTTTCTCGCTCGCGTCGCGGAAAATGCGTGCCGACGCGAGTCACAGGCAACGCGAGTGTACGCGTGGAAAAAGCGTGAGATCGACGGGAGCAAAGAATAATCAGGATACGAAGCAAATTAAGACACCGTGACGTGTCATGAGAATTACAAATGTTTTCATTGCGGACACACAACTCAGATGATCTTTATAATTGTTCAGTTATATTTTCACATAGATTCAAATTTCACTATAATTAACATTAATAACCTCGTGATAGATCGAAACGTTTAATAAATACGATAATAAATAGATTTGGGAAATATATAAAAATGAATAAGTAGTGAATATTTTAAATGGTATTTATTTATTTTATATTAACGTGTTTTAATCTTTGCAGATTGAAACTCTGTCACTTTGAGTGTAAAAATATTTAGTACAAAAATCTTTTTGTTATTGTGTTACTAATTATTACTGTTTCATTTGTTATTAATTATAAATTAATCAAATCAAATTAATAAAACAGAGAGAGAGAGAGAGAGAAACTTTGAAAATTATAATATAAAAAAGACAACAACAATTACACTGAAAAAAATGCATGTAATTTTACATGGAAATTACATGTTCATGACTGGAAAATTACCTAATATGGTTGTAAATTTCCAATCATATTTAAGTAATTTAGATAATTTTCTAGTCATAAATATGGATAAGGAATACTTATAAATATCTAATTGCCAAAGTCAGAAATTAAATAAATAAAAGTATCGATATGAAACAAAAAATTTTTAAGTGAGAAATCAAATCAAGATATCAATAAACAACATGATAATGTATCCATGACTGAATTTGCTAAAGTTCCGTTCCTTGAACAGCGAGGAAATCAAGAGGAAATCAACCGAAATTACAGGAAACGCGAGAACTCGTGCAAAATCCAGGTAGTAATTACCTGAAGAAACGGTATATTAACCTGGCAAAGCAGAAGGACGCGGAAGCCGCTGAGAGATGCAAGAGTATTTTCTTTCTTTATCCGACGCAAGAATAATACCAGCGTATGAGAATTTCTCTCAAGGTTTCTTCATTAGTATTAATTACCAAAAAATGCTTGTTCATTGCCCAGTCGATTCTTAAAAATGATAGAAAATATTTGATTTTTTTTTTTATATAAAATAGTATGTAAAAATAAAAATGTATAGTTATGTGTACATACACAGAGAAAAAGATTTCTTTGAATTTAATAAATTTTATTGTATCCAAATAAATTTGTTATTTGGAATGGTCCAAACAAATCAACGTAATCAATAAGTGCGACTGTTTGAATATGAAACAATGTATATCTTTATCTTAAATACATTATTTGTTTGAACAGATAGTGTCTATCTTCGGCATTCGCGTGATCAAATTATACTGCACAAACATAATTGATACAGCATATAGTGTTGTTCGTTTAATCCTATTGTTAGACGTATAAGTCATTATTTTCGTAATGTCGATCAAAAAATATAATGATTGTTCTAAGAAGGCAATTATTTGCATGGACCTCTATCATAATCTCTGCCATAACCTCTATCAACATATTTTGCCATTTTCAAACAAATAATTTGTTTCATTGTTCGTATTCATTGTAACTAAATAATATATTATTTGATGGAAAGATATTACTTCAAATAATAATTTCTGTCAAACAATAGAGGTTTCTTGAATGAAACAACAAAATTTTTATTCAAACAAATAATATTTCATACAAGTATATCTCGTTTCAATAAAACAAATTTTAGTCAAATAAATAGGAATACTAAATCCAAAGAAACCTTTTCCTCTGTGATATACACAATAATTTAATTTAAATCTTAATACGATGCGTTATTTAATTACTAGTGAAAATAGCATAATTATACGCATTGAAAAAAAGATTTCTCAAAAAATTTACCCATATTACGATTTTAAAATATTTAATTAATTTAATTCTGCAGCAATATCACGTAAATAGTATTCGGGAATATCGCCCTTTGTTTTCGCAGGGCACGGATGGTATCAGCGATATTTATGAAAAGGCAAATGAGAAATTGTAGGGAAGGAAGAGTGAAACGAATCTCATTCCCACGGCGCGAGAAATTGTGAATTCACGCTGATCATCGGCGACACGGTCTACGGTAAATACGCGCGAATACGCTTCGATACCCTTGGATAAAGCCCAACGAGTCGTATACAAAGTGTGGTCTATTCCGCTCCACAAGAAGACATGTAGATGAATCTTGCGATGATAGAGACGTCGCGATAAGACTATGCGTACATTTATCACACTTTAACACAATTAATTCTTATCCAAATTCTCTGGTCTCTTCACGAATAATGGCGAATCAACTAACAAACAATACTCCTCGAAAATAATTTTTACGAATAATAGTTCTCTGATTTCTTCATGATTAATAACGAACAAATCAAATAATGACAAACAAACTCCACAAAAGCATTTTTTTAAATTCCATGATATATTATTCTTATGATAAAAAATATTATACCCATGTAAAAACTATCCTAATTAAACATTGAAATCGTTATACCAAATAAAATCGATATTATATTATCTTCACTAACATTAAATTGTAAATATGAATAGAATAAAGCGGGGCTTTTTCATCCATTTCTCGCGATAATGTTTATGTTTCTGAACAGAACATGTTGAATTATTTAAACGTTGTGCTTGTGCCCTCAAGAAATAATCGTGATTGTGTATAATATAATTACAAGCACGTCACTGCAAAAAAAATATTATTTACTGTTGTAAATTAAGTTGAAACTGACAGAATAGCCCCGATAGCCCTGACAGAATCTACCCTACAAAAATATAAATATTTAAAAAATATAAATTACGCAGTGTGTGTGTTGTGTATGTCACATGTTCGTATTCAGATTTAAATTAAATGATTACATGTACGTGTATATATACACATGGAATTATATGTATATTCTAATTTTTACATATTTATTTATAATATATATTGAAAAGAGAGAATCTCAAGTATGTTTTCTAGTATTTGTATAATAATAGCGTTTTCGAGTGCAGTGGATTTTAACTCAACCCGGGTCGAATCGATAACGTCACATGTTTTACTTTGATTTCTGATTGGACGAGATTATGATACTTTCGGGTCAAACATGAGTTAACCGAATTGGGTCGGATTTAAACTCACTGCACTCGAAAACGCTATAAGAATCGACAGAGCAACCTGTTTTGATGTTGATCCTTGAAGCAATTTTAAGAAGCTCTTTAAATCATTATATTTAATAATAACCAAATATGTTTCAACGAACAATAAAAGTGGCATTTAATTACATATTATTAATTAATAAACTCCAATAGCTCGAAGTTCGCGATTTTGCTAAACTTATTCAAAAACTATCCGTACTTGAATATTTTCGTATACTTTCTATGTTATACTATAATGTATCTATGAAATAAAAATCATAAATCATTGTCGATGCTTGAAATGCTAGAAATACTCCGGCAAATATTCACGTCATCAATTTTCCAGGTTATTAAAATTAAGTAAATAATAAAAAAAGTTACACTTTATCTGAATAATTCTAATACACATAATTTTATCAAAAATATCAAAATATATATAACTGCTTATAAAGAAAATATAATAGAATTTATACAAAGTAAAAACGAAGTTAATATAATATATTGTTACGAATGGAATAAAATAAGGAATACGTGATCACATATCAGAAAATATCCCAATTCATACAATATTCTCAGGAAGCTTCAGTGTTTTTAGGTGATCGTGCTATATTCGTAACGAGGTTATCGCAAGGTCGAAGTACATAAGAAACGAGGTGATCGAGCGACGCTAATGAATCCGGAATATTGGCATTTCACGGCGATCTGCACGGAATAAAAGAGGCTCACCTGATTTCTGGCGAACTGGAACCACGTATCGATGATGGCCGGCAAACGCGAGTGATGATAGTGCTTGGTGGTCTTCACGCTGATAAACACGTCGTTGAGGTTCGTCGTGAACGGTACCATAGTTGCCGTTGCCACCGGCAACGTCACTGGCAGATCCTCACTGATTAACTTTCTCGACGCCGGCACCTCCACTATCACATTTCGGCTATTCACTTCCGCCACGTTCATCTCGTCGACCCACTGCGACATACAATTATCATATTATTAAGAAAAAAGGAGAAAATTTCTCTTAAAATTCTTGCAGTGAGCTTTCCTCGCTAAAAGCGTTGAGAAAGTATTGAAAAATATTTTTTTTGATAAGCAATTATTTTCGTAGACGATATCATGAACACAATATCTCTTTTCATGTTACCGGAGCAATTGAAAGATATGTAATATACAATAATTATAAAAATAACTATGTTTCGCACAACAACATTAATTTGTGGCTAATTTGGAATCAATTTTTTTCTACTAAACGTACCAAAAAAATCATTTTTCTATAAAATGTGTCTACTACTGACATTAAATATTTTCACTTCTTTTAATTTTAATTCCAAACTCTTGCAAAAGTGAGAGAGAGAAGTCTATTTAATATTAATTGAAGAATGTGATTTTATTACTTGTTTATACTCCTTTTTTAAAAAATGCACATACTAATTATTCAAAAAATATCTGTGTTTGAATATATTTTTGTATACTATACTATGTTATGCTATATGTATCTATGAAATAACAATCATAAATCGTATTATTGACATATAAAATGCTGGAAATGTACCTATAAACATTCAAGTAATCAATTTTCCAGGTTATCGAAATTAAGTAAATAAATAATTAAAAAAAATAAGTTCAACTTTATCTGAATAATTCTAATACACTCTGATCTTATCATAAAACTGCATCTTCTCTTTTTTAATACCTATAACTCAAAAGAATAAGCCTGTGTTCTTTTTAGTTGAACTTTTTGCACCGTTTATCTTTTCTTTTTTCCATGGAGAGAAAAAGAGGAAAGAGATAAATCGTGTAAGAAGTTTAGCTGAAAAGAACAGACCAAATGTGATTAATATAATAAAAACCATTATAACATATATTGTAGGATTAATCACGGAATGCACTAAATACAAGCTACGTTCTTTCCACATTCACGCAGAAACAAATTTATTTTTCGTACCCCGATTCTTGACTATATGATAAAAAAAACTACGCAACGACAATGTAATGATACCGAATCGTTAAAAGTTATGAGCTTTTTACAATAATAAGCTGTTAATAAAAGATCAAAAGTCGGAAGCGAGTTGTAAGCGAGTTAGTAGTATGAAATAAGGCAACAATAAATCAGTAATCAATGATTCCGTGAAGATGGCCAAATCCCATTTTTTATAATTTATTATACTTTACATTTTTACATTTTTTTACAATAACTTAGATTACGTTATGACTGACAAATTATATAGTGTATTGCTATTTGCTCTGAGAACTAACACTCTTCTAACTGGCTGAAATATTGTGACATAACGATCTGATTTATTCTGAATATAAGTTTCATAAGATTGATGACTTATAATTCTAATTTACTGCTACTGTATGATATGAGTGATGACTAACCCATGGGCTTTCTATGGTGGTTTATCATAGAAAGCCCATTACAGAATCGGGATACTAGCGACAAATAAACTTGTTTTTCAATGTGGAAAAAGCATAACTCATATTTAGCAATATTTGATAATTTTTTTGTGATCTTAACCATATTAAGTTTGTTCTTTTCGGTTAAACTTCTCGCAAGTTCAGCTTTTCCCTTGACTTTTCTCTTTCTCTCTGTACATTGGAAAAAAAAGAAGAGATGAACAATACAAGAAGTTCAGTTAAAAAGAACTTATTCTTTCAAATTATATATTATATTAGAAAAAGAGGGTGCCATTTTTTTATACGAGCTTTTCAATGTGTGTTAGAATTATTCAGATTAAGTTTCATACTTTTTTAACTACTTAATTTCGAAATACAATCTGAAAAGAGTTAGACAATAGGTATACAATAATAAGTACAACACTGCACAGCAATATAATAGGAATGTTTTGAATGCCACATACACTAACGTGTATTACTGTTGTTAGTCGAATTCAAACGATCTCGCTCAACTTCGCTGGTAGACAAACACAGGACCGTGTTCAGAAACTTCACCGGATGCACATAGGTATCATTTTATCCTTGATGCTTACCGAATGTTAAACAAGACTAAAATAATAACCTAAATATATTCGAGTAAAATTTTTGAATGCAGCCCAGCATTCTAATTCTGCAACGACAGCGTCGACATTGTTATATTATCGTTGTGCAGATATTATAAAATAATTATTCCTACTATGATATAATATGCTTTTAAACCAACATGCTCACATTACTGAATTAATTATTAAATATTGTAGCTTTAATTTCATCTGCTTGAAATCAATATCTATTTTTTCAATTATTTCTCTCTCTTTTTCTTATATTTTTTTAAATCTAAAAATATGTTAACTCTTAAGTACTGAAGTTAGTCTGTGGGACCACGTGAAAAAAAAACAAAACTGTCTGTCTCATTTTCGCTTTCAAATGCTTCATTTGTCGTGTAACTTTCGTCCAGACAGTGACGCGTGAGCCACGGTAGTAAAAGTACGATACTTGCGCAGATTACGGTGAGTGCAGGGCTTTCTTTTCTTTTACGTGGTCCCACCTCAGTACTTAAATAGTCTATTGATAAGCATTGTCAATTTTTTTATTTTGAGAGGTAGACTTATGTTTATTTTTTTTGTTTAATAGTTTTCATCTGTTTTTGAAAAAAAAAAGTTTTAAAAAGATTTTAAAATGTTTTATCATTTAGATTTTTGTTTATAGTGAGTACATAAAAGGTACTGTCATTGTTTACTACAAGTTTACTAAAAGTGGAAAAAAAAGTTCCTTAAAGCCAAATAAAAAATATTTTTGTTAAAATACTTTCATAAAGACTCATTTATAACGATGTAATCAATAAAACATAGATTTACAAAACTTCTGTGTTTTTATTTCACTTTTTTTAAATCGATATCTCACGGACCAACCAAGTAAAAATTTCATAATTTATAACTTCAGTACTTAAGAGTTAATGTTTCATGCTTTTGAAAAAATGAAATATTTTTGTCTCTATTAGTATAGTATGTCTTCCAAGATAGCTCTATTAATATGTCCCCAATTTATGTGCCTATCCGCATTTGACTCATTTTGACATATAATTACTAAAACAGATGATAGATGTAAGCTAATTATTTAAGTTAATATTGCATAAATCATTATTTCAATTATACTTACAATTTCAATGTACACTCATAACACAATACAAAGCACTATAGGAACAAGCTTACAAAATCTTGCGGTATTACTAAATTCACATAAATTCCTCATATCTTTCGAAAAATGTTTGCTATACTTTAATAATAAAAAATAGAGTATTATCTTCGATATCGTGTACATTAATAATTTGACTTAATAAAAAAAAAATACTTTTTCTTATTTATTTATGCTAGTTTTCTTTTATGACTCATTTAAATACAAAGGCACATTAAGAACACCGAAGCAAAGACAGTGATAAGGACAGTTATTCTTCACATACAGAATAAGAAAAAAATTATGGAAATCCCGAAAAATCTCAAAAAATATAAGTTTTACAGAAAAGTGCTTATGATAAAAGGATTTAATTAAATTGCAAGATTTAAAAAGATCTATTTAATGATCTTATCAGTTTAACGCTATCCAAGGTCAAATGATAAGATCAATAAAAAAGATTTTTAAACCCTACAGTTTTTATCCGAAACGGTTTTTAAAGTTTTTCTGTAAAACTTACATTTTCAAGATTTTTCAGGATTTCCATATTGTTTCCTCAACCTGTATGGTAAAAAAAACAAGCTGTGCAACGACAACGATACCAAACTGTCGCTACGGAAAATGTGTGCGACAGCCCTTCAGCCCGTGTCGCCCTACGTATTGGAGATTGAGGATTGCGAATTGAACATTAGAATTCAGTTAATCAGGACAAAACGGATTAAAATTAAAATTGTCTGACTGATCGAATTCTAATCTCTAATTCGCGATCCTCAATCTCGAAGCGACAGTTTGGTATCATTGTCGTGGCACAGCTTGTTTTTTTTACCATATAGGTTGAGGAAACAATATGGAAATCCTGGAAAAATCTTGAAAATCTTCTAATTCGCAATCCTCTCAGTCTCCAATTCGTAATACGACACGAGCTTTGCGGAATCGGAGTACGGGCATCGCAGAACTGGCGTCGTCAGCAATAGGGATAACGACGATAATGATCGTTCTAATTACCTGACGCGGTGCGATAGCCTGGTAAAGGAGAATCGTGGCGTAGGCGGTAGCGATGACGAGCGCTAACGCCTGCAGGCCACGTCTCGTCGGCAGACCTCGTGGCATCATACCCGCGCCGACGGCGAGCGGCGTACAAGCTTGGGGGCTGCTAGCGGGCTTACAGAGCCACGAGCCTTGTTCCACCACCGCGGGATCCGTACATTTGTCCTTAGGGTTCATCGACGACCACGCTGCTGCGTCGCCGATGTCCTCATTTCGTCCCGCGAAGGAAAACACGCGGACCATAACACGCCGCGAACTTTCTCCGCTTTTCCCGCCGCGGCAACGAACACGCGGTCACGTGATTTACTGCTCGAACTTCCCCCGCGAACTTCACGTCGTTCACCCAAGGCGCCCCTTCGCTTTCCCCGCAAACTTTACGTCGCTACGCAAAGCGCCCCTTTTTTCCTTTTCTCTCTCTTACGACACTCAAATTCCAGAACTCCTCGATCGTCCGTCAATCATACTCGCGAATGGTCACTGATGCGTTCACGCGGCACATTATTTTGCCGGATTTTGATCGATTCGAAGCACGCTCGCGCCGATCGCGTTCTATTCCGTTTCACTTATCCGCACGAACGATCGAACGATCGAAACGACACGCGACGAGGGATCCGCATCTCGCCGGTGCTTCGATTATCGCGACACGCTTCATGTCGAAGTTATCGTAAGCGCGTCGTCGCGGTGTCAGTTCTGCAATTTCTAATCCATACAGAGTGCTGCGTTAATGGAGAGAAACACGATACAGTATCCGAGCATCGTTCGCGTACCGTTTATCAATTGCACGTCCGATCGCGTCACTTTTCCGGATATTCGCGCCACTGATTCCGTCGAATTGTCCGATCGTCGTGCTGTTAACGTTCCGAGAGAGAACGGTAGTCCTTCGAAACGACCGACGGCGGCGTGACACGAAACGCAACACAATCCGATTCGATACACACCGCGAAGAACGTCTACTGTTACCCGGCGCGCGACGGACCACCGACTGATCACATGAGCCGTTGCCGTGACTACGCTGTAAACATCGCCATAGCAGGCACGTCGCGGGCCGCCGGAGGGAGAGGGAGAAGTGGTGCCAACAGGCGTGCAGTCGCCCTTGAGTGGGGATAGATCTGAGAAACACGTACACCGCTTTTTCAAACGTCACGCGCGACTGAGAGAAAATACACAGAAAAAGTGTTTTTGATATGCGAAATATTTCGAGCGAAGCATCGATAAACGCAGGTACTGATTGAAATAGATATCTTAGACACATTTCAAAATATTATTTTTAAAAAACTTTTTTAAATATAAAAATAATATAAGTAATATTATTTAAAGGTATATTATTTTATTTAAAGAAATTTGTGTATTATTTTTTTAAATAATTTTTTTTAAATACAGATAATATAAATATTATTTTAGTATTTAAAAAAAGATTATTTAAAACGATTAATATACAAGAGTGCCTTTAAGATATACATTTTAAATATTATTATATTATTATTTAAATATAATACTTAAATAAACGACAATTGAAATGTGTGTGTATATACATAAATATGTAACATTATTCTGTTATTTCTTGACTAAGATTTTTATTGCAAAAATAACTTTTAAGTCACATTTCATTGAAAATACTATATTACAAAAGATATGATCAGCAAAAGGATAATCTTATTTACTAACAAGGAAAGGGATGCAACTGTCCCCTTCCGATTTTAATGAACTTTTAATATGTTATTCTCCAGACAAAAATAAGCGACACGTATTTTTTTATACGTGCCCATACGCACTTTTAGGGGGTGAAACACCCTTTAGAAGAAAATCGGTTTTTCTCTTTCAAAGCGAATATCGTCAGAACTGTAAGAGATAGAAAAAAATTTTCATGAAAATTTTTTTCATAATGAAAATTTACTCATAAAAAAAGATATGAAACATTTTCCACGTTATTAACCGAAGTGGCGCATTTGCTCTAGAAACAACTTTCATGAATTTATATAATTACCTAATTATATATTTAAATAATAGTGTAATAATTATATCTTAAAAATTGTGTATTTTTAAAAATATTCTTTTTTTTTAAATATAAAAATAATGTTATTGAGAAACATCCGTGGCAAAATTCCGAAACGATATAATCAAGAACACTTTATATTATACATTTTACTTAACACATACGTTTTAATTAACACTAACTATATACATGTGTTATGTGACATTTATATTATCGAATGGAAAATATGTTACCGTTAATTTATATTTTGTGGGATACTGTTTGTCTTATGTTACTGCAAATTTAACAATTATAATAAAGCTATATTTTTTTATTATAAAATCCTCCGGTATATTATAGATATTTATTGGTTTCAGAAAATATTAAAAAATAAGGATATTTTACATAATGTGTAAAAATTGCAGAATGTGCAAGAAATATATACCTACTACAAGGAAATCGATAATTTTTTAATTACTTCTATTTTATGTATTAAAATCAGGAAAACACATTATTTATAATTAAATGTAGCGATCTTTTTTGATTATAAAAAATATGTTTAGTGCGAACATGTTTACATATTTATATTTTTACAGTTTGCTCTACCTCTCTCTCTCTCTCTCTCTCTCTCTCTCTCTCTCTCTCTCTCTCTCTCTCTTACATATATTATGTAATAGGAAACTTTACTACAAACCATAATATTATGCAACTAATACGTATCGGACATAATGACATAAAAATAGTAGGTAGATACTAAAATTATTGTATGTACTATTTAGAATATCATAGAAAGATTATAGGCATATACCGGATCGTAAAATTACCGAATACCGGGTATCGAATATCCGATAGTCGAAGAACAATACTTATCCGACCGGATACCGTCTATTTTCCAAATATCTGGTACAAATTTCCCAAAATTAAAAAAAAAAGGGAAAGCAAGGCAAAAAGCGGTAATAATTTTTCTTTATATCTCCCCAACGTGTGAAAAAGAAAAGAAGATGAGCTGTACAAAAAAATTTAGCTGAAAAGAATAGAGTTCTGCATCAATGACGCAAACTTTCAATATACAATTTTAACTAGATATATATTATATATGTATATATAATATTGCCAGATTCTAATGATATTCAGCTATCTGATAGTAAAAAAAAGTACCGAATAACACCAGATTCTAATTTTTTTTCAGATATCTGATGTATCCCTAATTAATTAAAATAAGATATATCTGATGCATCCCTAATTAGTAAAATTTTTGTTCAACAATTAACACTATATAATTATATACAATGGATTACATTTATATTATTTTATACATATACAGGGCGTAACTGAAATAACGCCTACTAATCATATAGTGCTATTCCTAATAAAAAAACCGAGACGAAAAATTCTCTACCATTTTGCAATTTTCGCAATGTGGATTCGTGGCAAGTCGATACTGCAAAACAGCAGATGATAAACTTTCAATCGAGAATACTTGAGTAATAACATGACTGATCGTCGGTAAAATTGCGATGGCGCTAAAACAAGACATAAGACCAGAGAGAATCAAGTGGAGCGGATCAATCAGTGGAGTGGATTCACCAGAAGCCGTCATTTTCAGCTCACCGTTTGATAATGGGCGGGATATTCAACTTCTTTAAAATATAAGTTAATATTTAATATTTGCGGACAAAAACATATGTACGCAAATATTAAATGTACCAACAATAAGAAGAATATATCCACGCTGCATGTCAAAGACAACTCTGCAGAAAGAACAATTAGTAACCTTATACTAGAATGTCTAATTACAGAGGGTTTTTTTTTAAAAATAATCTACACCGTACTCTTGTGTAAAATTTTTCGCTATTAGACGCGCTTCATATTTAATAATATCTCCAACTGAGTTTCTTTTAGTTCGGAAAATTTATTCTTCACTATCTTTTTATTTACTGGAAGACCCATTAAAGTCCAAATTTTATTCTTTGACATAGATTGCAATTCCGCTTCCATGGCCTCTCTCCACTGAGTCTACAGAATACTGTTTTCTCGCTTCATAGCTTGGTCAAAAGTTTTAGGATCGTCCGGTTCACACGTAGTATAATAAAGCAAGTAATCAAAGAAAGCTTTTGCTTTTCTATTTCTTTTTGAATACTTACTCTCTTCTTCTTCTTCTTCTTCTTCTTCATCTTCATCCACTTGACTACTCTTTTCTTGTGTCTCTGTTTCTAATTCTACTTCTTCTTCTGTTTCTACTGCTGCTTCTTTCGCTTTACTTCTTCCTCTTCTACTTCTTCATCTTCTATTTCTTCCTCACATTCACGTATTTCATCTAATTCCACAGCTTCAACCTCTGAAGTATTTTCTATCTCTTCTTTTGTCAAATAACTTGATTTGAGACTTGTATCAATATGTTTCACTGCTTCAGTCTCATTAACAGAAAATCTATTTTCTAAAAACACTACATCTCATGCTCTAATATTTCCATTGTCGTTCGGATCAAACAGTCTATAACCATTGGTTTCTTCGCAATAATCAACGAATATAAGCGGCTTACCTTTAGTATCCCATTTTTGTCTGAGATTTTTCGAAATGTGAACATAGGCAATACAACCAAAGGCTTTGAGATGATTTAAATTGATCTTCTTACCTGTCCAAACTTCTTCTGATGTCGCTCCTCTTACGGTTTTATGAGGAGACCAATTCTTTAAATATACCGCAGCATTTATCGCTTCTGCTCACAATCGTTGATTGGAATCAGCCTCTTGCATCTGGTTTTTTCTACTAGTGCGATTTGTTCTTTCAGCTACTGATTAAAATAAACTTTTTTCTTATCTCTTATTTGTTTGTAAGAAATACTTTTGATGTTTTGTATACGAGAACTGTTTTCGAAATCAACAATCGCGAAAAATACGAGTTGAAAATTCGAATTTACAATATCGATTCGAATAAAATTAATTAGCCAGGTTTAGCAAAAGTCAGCGATTCATACAATTAGTAAACGCCTTGCTATTTTATTATACTTTCAGATCTAGAGGAATAGTCCTGTCTTTCTCTCTCTCAACGGAGAAAACTTCCAACAGTTGTAAAATAAATATTTTGTTAAATTGAGGCCTATATGAAATTGAAGATAAAAATATTGTTATTCTCAATATCTCGAAATCATCAATGTACCACAAATTGTTAATTTATTTTAAAATAAAAACCAAAATATTTTAGGTATTCTTGTTTCGTTAATAACGTAAAAGAAATTTTTATGGGAAATGTATTTTGTAATTTGCAATGAGTTGATTTTGGAATTCAGAAACTCGTCATAATTAAGTGAAAAGATTGCATAAGCATTTTTATTACAATACCTAATAATTAAAACAATATTTACATTTGTACACGATTCGATATACATCATATACGAAAAATTACGTCATATCGGTCGTAAGTACTTGAATCAATACCCTACAGTTCTAAATGTCTCGTCGCATTGCAAGAAATGCTATAATTGATTCAGAGAATTATTAAATTAAAACATATCATATAATTTCGATTTCGTAATAATTCTTTCTCTACCGATTGTCGATTTAAATAGAAGATTTTAGATAATTATTTCAGAATTGTCCAAAACTAGGCACTTGCGAGTGCTCGCTCGCATGAGTTATTCATTTCCTTCTTGCTCACCCGCTTTAAGAGACAATTCTGAAATTTATTGGCAAAAAAATATACATTACACTTCCTTAATGTTTTAAATAAATAATAGGCGATATATCCTGTCACAATAGCTGCCACATCACTCGCCAGTCAAGGATATATGCTTCGCTCGTATTTAATTCAAGATGCTTTTTGACGTAATAAAACTATACTATTGTACAACTTAATGGCAGGGCCGAGTCGCAAACGTAGTACCGATACCAAATCCTCTTGAGTCAACATTAAAAATGACTCACCATCGATATTCTGCAACAAACAGTATAACAATATGCCATTATTATTTAAACTAATTTATATTATTTATTAACTTATTTATATTATTGTACTTTCTTTTAAACTTACGTTCTGTCTAAAAGTATTCCCAGCTTCTGCACAATTAGGCATGCTCTGTACAAATTTAATCACTTCTTCATTAGACCATCGTCGTGGATTCGTGGTTTGTTTCGATACTACTCTGTTTAAGGCATTGCTATGTTTCGCCCATATATGCGGTGCATTCGGTAAAGGATCATATCCAGGATTATATACAGATTGATATAATTCTTTACGCAATTGTTTAACAGGTATGTCTGCAGCATATGCAGCATTCGCAGTATTCACAACATTTGCAACATTCACAATTGCAGCATTCGCAGTATTCACAGCATTCGTAGTATTCACAGCATTCACAGCATTCACAGTATTCACAGCATTCGCAGCATTCGCAGTATTCACAGCAATCGCAGCATTCCAAGTTTGCACATCACCATTTGTAACATTGGAAACGGAAAACAAAGGTTCCTCCGAATTTTGATGTCTAAAAATATATTAATATGTATTAAAAGTGTGTACTGAATTTTAATATTATATGAATATATAACATTTAGAAGTCTTGAGTAATAAACCTTTTTTTTCGCTTTCTTGAAACTTCATCATCATCCGTTTGTCCGTCGCTGTGTAGATTTTTTAACTTGTTGGATCTGAAACAAAATGATATAAATAAAAGTAACAATTATGTCACAACTATGCTGTGTGTGCGTGTATAGAGAAAACCGGAGCTAAGTGGGTACCTTTTTTTCAATTGCAATTTTCAGTAACAAAGTAAACGATTTCAGTCAAATGATTATTAGCATCTTATAGAGTCATTATAAGACTACAAGATAGCAATAAAAAGTTTTGGTGTTTACAACTTCATTTCATCCATATACACAAAAAATGATGTGATTCGGAAAATGAAAATTACTTTTGACTATCGAAAACACGTTTGACTACTTAAACAACGCGGTACCTAAACTAACCAAACTTCGTTGGTAAAGAAAACACACAAGATGCTATTTATAATATAAATTGGGAACTCATAAGATATATTTTTGCCACTCAAAATTCAAATGCCCACTTAGCCCCATATATATATATATGGGGGGAGAGAGAGGGAAGGAGAGGGAGAGGGAAAAGCGGAGAAGGAGAGAGAGGGAGAGAGTTATTTCACTATATTCAACATACTTGTCTGAATCTTCTGATCTATTCTCAGATTTATCATTTTCTGATCCATTTTCAGATTTATCATTTTCTGGTTTATTTTCAGATTTATCATTTTCTGATCTATTATCAGATTTATCATTTTCTGGTTTATTTTCAGATTTATCATTTTCTGATATATTTTCAGATTTATCATTTTCTGATTTATTTTCAGATTTATCATTTTGTGGTTTATTTTCAGATTTATCATTTTCTGATCTATTTTCAGATTCATCATTTTCTGATCTATTTTCAGATTTCTTATTTTCCGATCCATTTTCAGATTTATCATTTTCTGATCTATTTTCAGATTCATCATTTTCTGATCTATTTTCAGATTTATCATTTTCTGATCTATTTTCAGATTTATTACTTTCTGATGTATTTTCAGATTTATCATTTTCCAATGTATTCCCAGATTTATCATTTTTATCATTTTTATCCGACGAATCGCCATCTTTCTGTTTCTCCTTCTCGATCATTAATATTCCATCGGACTTTTGAGACTTTTCTATTTTTTTGTCAGTTTTCTCTGGTTTTGAACTATCCTGTGTCTCCTCTTTTTCACAATCATCGACTTCATAAGAGTCGTTGTTTTTCGCCAAACTGTATCTATCAGGCAACTGGACTGATTTATTTAAATTTTGAGGAGAATACGGACAACCGGATGCTGAATTATGCGTTGCAAATTTAGGTCCTTTTATATGTCCTATACCTCGGCAGCCATATGTACCACATTCCGGTCGATCAATCAATTGATCTACTATGTATTGATGAAAATGAATCAATGACATTGTACGTATGAATTAAAATATGTTGTAATGTACAAAATGTATAATGTAAAATAAAAGCTTACTAAGTGGAGGTTCCAATGGATGACCAGTTTTTACACACCAGCCCACAGGATGAATATCAGGTGAATCATCGTCAACCCAATAGGCATGACTATCGGGCCAGCCGTCAAACTTAATCTTCAATCTATATTTTAAAAAATACATAATTACTATCCCGCTAAAAAGATAAAAATACACACAGAAAGAAAATGAAGTCAATACAAACTGGTGGTCTTTCACATCCTCTACAGTTGCCACTCTGATTAATTGTGGCACTCGCTTATCCACTGCTTCCAATTTCATACCACGTCTGAACGCACACGGTGGGCGTTGCTTGAATGCTCTAGCTGGAGCAGCCACTGAGCTAGTTTCTTTCAGATATGCGTCCCAAGTGAAAGTCTTGGCATCCTTATAATCTAATCAGAGATATTACAATTACATATGAAAGAATAAATAAATTATATTACACTAATTCCAAATTTCGTACTATTTGGTGGCGTCAAGGCGCGTCCATTATGATGAGACCATCCAACAGGGTGAATATATGGTGAACTCGTATCAGCCCAGTAATCATACACGTCGTCCCAAGAATCAAAATGGACTAATATTCGAGAATCCATTAAACCTGCTATGCTAGCGACACAAAGTAATGAAGAATGTTTTCTATCCACTGCCTCCAACTTCATGCCCACCCGAAAGCCCGTGGGAAAGACAGTTTGCAAGGCACCTTTATTTGGAAATAGATTTTTCGCTGCCACAGGCGCTTTACAGATTTTTAGATATGCATTCCAATTAAAGTTTCCAGATGTGTAACCCTTTGGTGGATCTAATTTCTTGCCGTTTTTCTCAGACCACCCAGCAGGAAATATATTCATACTATCTGCATTTATCCAGAAATCATAATTTTCCGGATAACCATCAAAATGTACACGCATTCGATAACCTAAATACACATATTTTATAAATTTCATATAATAATACTATAATATGCTGTCTTTAACTGCTGACTTACCTACAACCTCGGCAATAGTTAGAACACAATATCGAGAAGGGTGTTCCGGATCTATACCTTCCAATTTCATTCCAGCTCTAAAATGATTTTTACTATAGGGAAAAGGATCCTTGAATAATTTAACAGGTGCCGCTTTTGCTTTACAATGGTCAAGATACTTTGGCCATGAAAAACCTGATTTTCCTCTTTGCCAAGGAAACTGCGCATAAAATAAAATTAAAAAATTATTGTATTTTAATTTTTAACGCATTTAATTTAATTAAATTTAATAATTTAACTGTTATACTCAATTAACCTTCGATTCTGATGAATCTGTTTGGATCTCGTCATCTATACTTGCCAATACCTCTTTTTCCTCATCCACTTCCTTTGTCTTATCTTGTGTCTTTTCATCAGACTTTTCATCTATTTCCTTTGACCCTTGTAATAATTGTGACTCTTGTAATAATTTTTTACGTTTCTTTTTTATGCGTACTTCTCTGTAAAAATATTAATATAGGTAAACCTTATATGATTACTTAATTCCTTATACATTAAAATATACATATTAAGATACATAAATGATACACACTTTGGATCCTTGTCCTTTCGATTTGCAGGCTGTTTTTTAGCCTCTATCACTTCTGTGCAGGAAGGACTACATGATATTGGACTTTCAAATTCAGCAGCTAATCCATAACATCCACAAGCTTCGCAATGATACACAGTATCTGCATTTACGGATCTAGATTTCCTTTCATCAGCTAAATTAAATATATTTCATTATAGTCATATATAAACATTACATCTAATATGTTCATCGAGATATACTATTTGTAATTTACCTTTTTTTTCTATATTAGTATTATTAACGATTCCTGAGCTAGTTTTTGAGGAATTTTGTGTTAAACACACATTCTCTTTATCACCTATACCATCCTTATTTTGTTTACTAATTTCATCTTCATCTACTACTTCCATAATGCCGAACTCATTCATACGGAACTTAAAAAAGTACATGATTGTTCATACATATACATACATATACATATACATATATGTATATACATAACATGTATGTATATACATATATGTATATGTATATGTAAATGTATGTCTATAAATACTTTAATAATGTTATAAAACCGTTACTTGTAAAACTGTAACTAAAATTGTTACCATTGTTCATAATTTTAGATATATACAAACTTAGTCTCTCTTTATTTTTTATTACCATATATATAACTTTTTTACCTGTAAATTACTTCCAGGCAAAGTACCAACACCATCTTTCCAATCCAAAATTTTAGACGCATCAAAATGCATGTTGTTCTGATTCAATTGTTCTTTTGTTTCATCATAATTGTTACTCTTTGCTTCACTCTTATTGTCTAGCGTTATTTCAGCATTACAGTTTATTGGAGTTTTAATTATCTCTATTCTTATGTCATCATCCATATTCGTATTAAGTTTCGAAACTTTATCCTCACTAGGAATAACTTTAATCAATGTAATGTCATCGTCATTTTGAGTCTTTTTATCTTTGTCTTGTTCAGA
Source organism: Mycetomoellerius zeteki (assembly GCF_001594055.1). NCBI lineage: Eukaryota > Metazoa > Arthropoda > Insecta > Hymenoptera > Formicidae > Mycetomoellerius > Mycetomoellerius zeteki. The sequence continues at coordinate 3,467,024 of NW_017256287.1, read as the reverse complement.
CTCTGGACTGCTCAATGCATAATTAGAATCAACTAGACTGTCTTGCGGCGATTTTGGAATATGTTGCTTTTTCATCCGTTTCTCAGTAGAACTTCGTAATATGTTGCTAATTGTCTTTTTCCGTTTTTCTGGTTGATTATCTTCCTTTTTTGGAATTGGCGTGATAACAGCAGAATCCGGGTTTTCAGTGATTTTTATACTATCTATGGAATTAGAATTGTTCTTGTTTGCACTTAAAAGACTCATTTTTATTGGATGCAATGGTGGAGGATGTGTCGTTGAATTTGTCGTTTTTGATTCACGTAACACTAAATTGCGCAAAGCAATAAAGATACTAAGTATTTTGCTTCGAAATACTATACACGTAAATCAGTAATTACGCTAAATAGAAATATATTTCTATACCTGTTATGGTACCTTTGCTTTCCGTACTAAGTTGACCATTATTAATTTTTAAATTGAACATGCTAGGTTTTGTGGTGCCGCTTTGCTGGGAAATGTTCACTGGTAATATTAAATTCGCCATATGTTTAGGAGCCTGACTCTGAGAGCCACTTGTGGTACTTGTTGATGTTGGAGCTAATTGTGATATTACTGGAGTAATTACTAATTTGGGTTTCGTTATTTGAGCCGGTGTTAAGGTCCCTATTAGAATGCCAAGTAAGTAAATACATAGATATATATCATTTGATATATTAAATTAGATAATTTTTAGTAGTTTTTGTATATCACATATAAATTGACAAATCGTAAAGCGGTTATATTAAAAAAATTTATAAAATACCAAAAATTCTTACCTGCAGGTATAACAACAGATTCTCGTGATTTATTAGGTTTAATGAGGGTTCCCAAATATGCAAATGTATGCTTTCCCACTTGCGCATTGGTTTGATTTCCTTGCGTCGTATTTAAGGGCAATATCTGAGCAGTAGATGTTGATTTTCTAAGTAAAATGTGTTTCTGAGCTTGTGAAGTAGCCGCAGTGCTCACAGTATTTATCGGACGATGAATCACGATGTGTTGTTTACTTTGAGATGTAGCTACCTGACTTGGCCCTTGTATAAATACCTTATTTTGTCCAGTCACAATCTAGAACGAAAGTAAAATATCTTATTTTATTTAATCATAAAAGCTAAATGGACTTACTGTCTAAAATTAACTTGGTGAAAGTTAAAAAAAAAGTCAGTTTTCTCTAAAACTCAACATCAAAGTAATTCGAATATGAGAATTTTTACATAATATTCATATTAATTACAAATAACACTAAACTAATCAATATTCATTTTTAATTTGTCAATAAACTTGGCATGGTAAAATAAAAAAATAACATTGATCATAAAGTACAACTAAATTTAACAGTTATAAATATTAAAAAACATTTTTTCAACAAAAAAATTAATTTTATGCACATCTCTTCACACTTGAGCCATACTGTATGCAGTGTCTTGACCAAATCTATATTTACTATAAGGAGCTGCATCACTCACTGCTACCACCTATGTATCTTATAAAACTATAAGATCTATATACATACACACATGTATATATATGTATGTATGTATACACATGTGTGTATGCGTGTGTACTGAATGCGAACTGTATTTAGCACTGCTACATTTTGTTTCCTTTTATTATCATTTATAATCGTACTTATATATTCATACGTTATATTTTATTACAAAATATAACATTTAAGTTACAGCTTATTATAAAATATAAGATATATAAGTGCGACATGTAGATAAAAGATGTATACTTAATTTTAGGTTATCATGAGTACAATTGGAGTATGTATACCTATATTATGTGTTATATGTTCAGCCATTATAATAAGTACTTATATAAGATTGCAAAAATTAATCTTTACAGAAGTTCTCACATAAGAACTTTGCCACATAAATCATAAAGTATAAAGCCAGTGTTACCCAAGAACCAACCATTACACATATTATACACCATGCTTTCAATAATTACCTGATTATTAACTGGATTAATAATGGCAGCGAGTTGTGTGTTAGGTGAAACAATAGTTTGATTTATATTTGACAATTGGGTAGAACGTACTTTATTTTGTTGGATGTATAACAGTGGCATTACAGACGTGGTTGGATCATCCACTTGCTGCGTATCCGTAGCACTATTCTCATCTATATCGTCTACTACTATTTCCTCTTCCATTCTGTTAACAAACAGACGGTTCAAAGTTGTGTTGTTTCATTGTTTCACGCTTCAACACTTAACATTAAAAACGTTTCATATATCTAATTCAGAATGACACTTAAAAAGAAATAAATAAAAACCAATTGATGAATTATCTCACACTCAATAATATAAATTTTTTTCTATCAAAACAAAAAGTGTAAAGTATGAAGCTTGAAGATGTGTTTAAAATTATCCGATACTTTGTATAAACAATTACATCACATTTACACAAATTATTTCATCTGATCGATTTGAAACGAAGTTTCGTGAAAACGTGAAATAAATCACAACTTAATGTTCCATCATCATTCAACCTCGATAAATGGGTAATGTACCAAATTTTTTTTTTTTTTTTTTTTTTTTTGGTTTAAAGGCCCAACACTAAAGCAACTTTACGAACCTAACGGACATAGCGTTTATCATCGGCATATCGTGTCGTTACTAGTTACATAATTCGCGAGGAAAATCGAAATTTCTCGTTCGCGAAAAAATGCAAACGCTTGACGAGACGACGTGTTCGTCGTAGCGAATTCATGCATCGGAGGAGACGCTCGACGTATTCTCGCCGAGATATAGTAGCACAATTTTAAATGGCGCGCCGAACCCGTTGTATCCGTAGCATACAGCAGTCACGTTTCAACATCACTTTTTTCACGCTTTGAAATTCACCGTGGGCGTAAACGACGGAGGCGGTTCCGTGCGAAAGCACCCATGCTGTCGCGATCGGTGGATAGGGATCGTTAGTCTCCTATTTAAACTTGGCGACTCGTGTACCGCCCGTCGCGCATCGTTCGGAGTCGGTCATCGATGAAGGGGGCAACGCGCGTTGTGCACGGCACTTTTCAGAATAACGGATGCGCAGCCCGGAACCCACGGCGGGATCGTCGTCGTTCGTGCGTGCCGCGGCTCCTCACGCAGCGTTTTCCCGCGCGTGCAAACGGCAGATAATTCCACCACGCCGTTCATGCACTTTTAACAAAAACTTTAGCACATCTTTTGAGCTCTTAAGTCCTGTATGCCACGGCTACGTCCCCATAGGCCGGACGCCCAGCGGCGACGGCGCGACAGCTCGTCTCCCATTGGTCGCCGCGGCCTACACGGCACTGCACGGTCGGCGGGTGCAACTGGGTGCAGCTAGGTGCAGCCGCGCCAGCCAATCGCGCCGCATCAGCGCCGCCAACGTTCTTTCCTCGTCGTTTTTATAACAATCTTATTTTTTTTTTTTTTTTGAATTAGCCAAAACCTGCCCGTCCCTCCGCGAATCATTCCGCGATCGCTGATCGCGTAATCGATATGTCGATGATAACCACGCGCTTGTTCGTTATCAGAAAAGCGATGAGTGTCTCCCTCTTAACAGATAGAGAAACAGAAACAGAGAGGAAAAAAATTTAAAACAAAGGATTCCGCAAAAAATCATGGATTTTTGGCTCACGATGAAATTGGCTTAAATTGTAGTACGTTATAGTTTTTAACTCACTGATGAAAAGTTTCTTCCATAAGCAAAATCATCAAAAATAGACAGATTTTGTTGTAGCATCAATTGAAAGTTGTTGTATATTTTCCCGTCTAATCGAACCGAAAAGTACCTTTATCGAGCTAGTAACGAATAATGGGAGAAGCGGAGAAAGCGATACGCCCTGGGCGCCATCTTAGCAAGAGTACCAATTCAGCAAAATACATATATTTCCTCGTTGCAAACAAAAATTTGGAGCAAAAGATTCGTTTGTAAGGAATACGAAATAGGGTAGATTGAGAATCGGGTCAATGTAAATTTTAAGACAGAGGCTCCGCACAATCAAAGGAATAGAGAACAGGGAATAGAGAACAAAAATTTCAACCTGTTAGAAATCATGTACTATTTCTGAGAGTACAGTTTCTGATAACAGGTTGAAATTCTTATATTCTCTTTGATTGAACGGAGTTCCTTAGTCGATACTTGTCGTTAATTTTATTACTTTTGTTTCAAAAACAGCTCGTTTGAAACAAAATAATAATAATAAAATTAACGACAAATACAAACTGATATCTCTTTACATCGATTTAATTCACCCTGTGATCCGACTCGCCTCGGTCTACTCTAAATTATCTCGGTTGCTCGCGAAAGACAAGAGGAGAGCAATTAAGGATGTACAGGTCACATCTCAAAAAACATTATCAAAAATATAAAAATTTCATAAATTATTCCATTATTACGTCTATATAAGAGGGTAGACATCATATATCCGAAACGACTTAGTTTAAAATAAAAGGTGTAAAAAAGGTTTAAGATGTCAAAGTTGTGAATGAAAAAATACGTTTTCTTCCTTTCAACATCGATATCTTTCGGAAAAAAACGAGCATGCCAGTCTTTATTACTAAATTATTCATTTTTTTAAATGTACTTTCATGCACAAAATGTATGCAAGATTTTGTTTGGGGAGCTAAATTAAAATAAAAACTTTTGACCGCAGGAGGGCAAAGAGAAGAGTAGTCGAGTGATATATAGACATTATAGGTTATTGAACTTGTTTCGTTTTATATTATTTTTAATTAATCACTGACAGGTAAATCACAAAATCACACATTTAATTTACTATAATTTACTTTATTTATCTTTTATAATTATAAACTGATTCTTTGAACTGAAAAAAATTAAATTTATAATACTATTCGTCTTGGAGGCAGAAAATCTTTCTAAAACTTTCACCTGCAATTTTTTCTTCTTTTCCAAAATTAATTTCTTGTGAATACTCATTAAATATAGTTCGTAAATGTGTAATCTTTTTGTAAATATTTTTGTTAAAAATTGTTTTCTTTTTAATTGTAATTTTAATTTATTTATTAATATTGAAGAGGACTTATCCCCGTTTCTACCAATGTAGATCAACTTTAATTTCGGTTTAACTTACTCTTCATCCTTTTTTAATACCTAGAACTAGAAAAAGATGAAGAGTTGATTGAACCAAGATTAAAATTAAATTATATTGGTAGAAACAGGCATTAATGATACACGGTAAAAACATTTTGTAATTATATTGAAACGAATACTCGTTAAAATTTTTGTGTTGAATTTTTAACATATCCGAGTGCTAATTTAACATAATATGATCGTGTTATTTGAATATTTTGTATTAAATTAAAATTTAACATTTCTCAGTTGTTAAAATAACACAATTTATAGATAAGTAAACAAATAACATAAAAATAATATAGTTTTAAAATATAAATTCGAAGAATAAATGAATAAAATATGTGTGTTAACTTAATATAAATTATAAATGTTAATTTTACTGAAGAAATATGATCTATATAGCTAGTTACATAATTTATATATAAAAAGATACAGATATCTTGTGTTACTTTCTCTTATGACAGTAAATATCTATTAAATCTATTTATTGCATATGTTAAATATCACAGAGACATCGCCTAAATTAAAAATATAAAAATAGCATCTAATTTCAGTTAAATTTAACATTATAAATGTGTCATATATTTAACATAAAATTTGCTTTTAAATTTTATCAAAGTTTACGCTTTTTATATTAATTTTTTACATAATATTTATGTTACTTTCTAACATACTCATCTGACGTTAAATTAACACAAAAATTTGGGTGGACCGTTTGGGACATGTGTGTTAAATTTAATACAAAATTTTTTTCTGTGTAGGTCGAAACGTTTGTTAGTATGATTGTATCTTAACCAGAATTATTTAAAACAAATTTTTTAAATATGAATAATTAACAACCAGCTTTGACTCATAGCCCTTCAATTTTAAAATTTATAATTTTTTTTTTTTTTTTTAAGATTTAAGGGAGGCGCCATGATTTCTTCTCTTGGCTACGCCCATGCACAGAATAATGAGGTACATCAACTATATAAAGACACAGTTGTTAAAAAAAATAGTAATTTGCAAGTATGCATATTGTAAATTGTATGATTTTTTTTAACTATATAGTTTATATCAATTAATTCATCTCATTATTCTGTGTATAAAAATTAAAGTACAAGTTACTAAAAAATGAATAGATAAAGGTACTTTTCAGTTCGAAAAATAACAACTTTCAAATATGCTACAGCAAAATCACTTTTTATGATTTTGCCTAAGGAAACTTTTAATCAGTAAATAAAAAATTATAACGTATTACAGTTTAAGGATGTTCTCCGAAAAATTTATTTTCTTTAAATTTTTCTGAAATTTACAGAAAAAGCTTGTTTTAAGCCCGGTTACACTTTAAAACTCTCTCTGCCTCGTTTTAAAACTGAAAAGAGACAGGGAAAAAGAGAGTTTTAAGTTTCGCTTAAAATTAAAGTAACGTTGTAACCGGGCCTTAGTATCCTGAACATGTGCTTTAAAACTCAATACTCGGAGCGGGATCATTTTTGCGCTTCTACGCATAAGGGGCGGAGCGAAACAGCGGAGTGGTACTCAACTTATATTTTCTGTGTATAGGGGCAAAGACATAGGCCGGTATTCATAGTCAGATCTTATATCCAAAACCGTCTTAAGTACAGTCTTAAGTACCGTCTTAAGATGTCACGAACCAATCAGAGAGCTGCATTAGCGTCTTAAGATATTACTTAAGACGGTCTTGAAATAAGAATCGACTATGAATACCGGCCATAGAGAATGGATTGCACGATCCGTATCTAAGGCCCAGTTCCACAACTCACGGTTAACTCTTAACCGAGGTTCAACTTATTCATTGTCTCTTTTCAATTCTAGAATTGGAAAGAGATGAGAAACAAGTTGAACCTCGGTTAAGAATTAACCGTGAGTTGTGGAACTGGGCCTAAGTAGTGTATCAAATGGTCGACAATAATGAGAGAGAAGGACCGTGGAAAATGGCCAATCTCCCTCTCATTCTCTCTCCCATTATACCGTTGAATGGAAAGAGATACAAATTGGCCGTCTTCCATGGTTCCTCTCTCTTACTTTTATCGATCATTTTGACCACGGATCGCGCAGTTCTCCATTCTCTTTGTATGGGGGCGACTGAGTAGACGCGAGTAAACTTTAGGTTGAGCACGAGCGTAAAAATGACGTGTAAAAACGAGCGTAAAAATACCCGCTCCGGGTATTGAATTTTAAAGCACACGTTCAGGATACTAAAACAAGCTTTTTCTGAAGTTTCAGAAAAATCTAAAGAAAACGAATTTTTCGGAGAACGTCCTTAAGCCAATTTCGCCAAAAAAGGGCCAAAAACCCATAGTTTTACGCGTCTTTTTGTTTACATTCGCTTCCCGCGCGAACGCTTCGTTTAAAAAAAAAAAAGAACAATTACATCTCGCATTAACTACATTTTACAAACGTCAACGATAATTATATGTATACATTCATATGCATAAAGGCGCATACACATAAATCAAGATTTCCATCCGTAGAGTGAAGCTTCAGTCGGTATCTCTTTATAGCTGTCGCGGCCATATCGATGCGAGCTAAAGTGGGAAAGGTGCTAACTGTGATTACATCCGCGGATGCTTACTCTATATAATATATATACATTGTATAGACATATAACATATATGTATACACGTGTATATGTATATATATATGCGTGTAGTGCATTAGTTAGCGGTTACACCGTGGTACACAGCCGACGAGTTTTCAAACGTCGGCTGACAGCCGATCGATTCACACGCGATCGATTTGAGATGCGTGAACTTTGCGTCTCGATCGCGAAGACTGAAATTGATACATCTGCATATCAATCGAATTGTGTCTTGAACGGACTCTCATCGCGGCACATAATATACATAAATACGATTCCCTGTTACCTTCTCTCTTACAAACTCGTAATAAAACGAATACCTTCCTCGCGTCCTCAAGCGAGAAAGAAACGGAAGGGACGGTCCATCCCTTAAAATGTTTCGGGTGTTCGCGTTTCCTTGAACTTTCACGGAACAATTATCGTTATTCGCACTGTCGTCAAACTTAAAGAGGATCGAACGAGTCGCTTAAGATTAGCCTGAACACTCCGGAGCATCCGATAATGCATTCGTGCGAGCAGCACTCGAGGTACATCGAGTGCAACTTGGAAAAGAATAGATCTCGAGCGCGTATTATATAGAATGCGATGCGGTATCTTTTATTTTAAGTGTGCAATTTTCCTGCGCACGCTTTATACGCGAATTCACGCAAATTCATCTAGATAAGCTTTCGGTGACGGTGAGAATGCAACGATATTATACCAATAAAGACGAATAATCAGCTTTGATTGTTCGTCATTGTCTAACCCATTTAATAGCATGGAAAAGAACCACAAAAACGTGGACATTACCCTATGAGGTTAGGTACACGAAAAAGGCCAGGATGTCCACTTTCAGGTTTCTCTCCGATTATACTTTACCATATCTAGAGCTCCGCCGAATTCACCAAAATTGCTACGATAACTCGCTGCTGCTAGTTAATCCACGCTGCTAGTTCTTTGTAACTAAACTTCTTTTGTTTCTCTCTCTCCCCCCTCTCTCCCTCTTTCTTTCTCTTTCTCTCTCTGCCCTCCCTTCCAACGAAAGCGCGAGTTTCTCGTATACTATACTTGTTAACTACGCGCGATCGATACTTTTATTTAATATCATTCATAAAAACGTCAATGGCAATTTGAGTCAACTTCGTGAAACTTTTCGATGATCAAATTAAAAAAAAAATAGTTACATAAATTGCGCTTTCGAATCCTTCACTCGCTTACCGTCGGCCACGTAAATACAATCGATAACACGTTGGATAGTCCGTTTGTATCTTCGGCGTGAATCGAGGCGCGATTTAACCACGTTTAACGCGTACAAAATGAATTTAACCGTAGAAGGGCTGCAATATTAAGTTAACCAATAAAGATATAGTTTTAGATTTTTTTTAAGCTACGATCGCTATATACGCACTGATTATTTAGATCAAACTAGATACGCGTTCGACGTTCGGACAACCGAACCGGAAACAGAGGGCGTCGAAAGAATCCAGTGCTGAAGCTCTATGTTACCAAAGTAGCGCAAAAGTCCGCCATATTGGCCCTACTAACCTCACCATATACCAATAATAATAAGCGCTTATTGGACTACAGATAATTAGGGCCAAAATGGCGGTCGAAATAGTCAATAGGACAGTTGTTGGCATTTCGGCTCAGATCAAAGAAATACGCTACTTTTATTAATATAGAGCTTTACCCAGTGCAGGAGCTCTGTTCTCTTTTAAAGAATGTTCTGGGGGTCGGCATTCATACATCGATTCTTATATTCAAGACCGTCTTAAATACAGTGGCTCTAAATGATGTATCATGTGTAAAGTCACTAGATTTCTAAAGTACCGCAAACTCACATCCATTTTGTCGCAAAACGCAACCATTTCGAATTTATGCATTTTGTATTACGTGCTTTATTTGGGAAAATGAAATCGTCAAGTATGTAAATCAATGCTTTTTAGTTGTAATTAGTTTATTTATGAACAAAAGAATATGTACGAATGCTTAATTTATGTGTTCTTTAGTTTAATACGAGTTTATTTGTTGTAGAAGTTTAGTGCATGAAAGTGCACGAAGGGACATGTAAGTACAGTTTAAAAGATGAACCACCCAACCACCATGCTTGGAATTGTGCATACTATGTGCACTTCGGCCATTTTGTTGCGACATTTCTGAAATCAATTGCGGTACTTTAGAAATCTAGTGACTTTATTCATGCATAACTCGGAACGCACCCTATGTCTATGGATCTGACACACGAGTTACGTGATAGACGCCATTTTATTCTTAATTAAGGTCATAGCAGAAAGGGGCTGATTTATAATCTTAAGACAGTTCTTGTGAATATAACCCCGGATCTACAATAGGGTTTTAAGCCTTAAGCCATAAGAAATGGATGAATCATAGTCGATTATTCTCTTCGAATTCGACTGTAATTGATCAATTTCTTACGACTTAAGGCTTAAAACACCTATTGTAGATCCGGGGTTACTAAAGACAAGATTTAAGTCATAAGATACTGTCTTAAAATTACTAATAAGTCAGCCTTTCTGCTAAGGCCTTTAGCCTCAATGACCAGACTCTGATATAGGAATTCTGATATAGACTCTAGCTGAAGCATATGACGCAAACAAACCTAATGACTTAGGGGCTGTGCACAATGAAAGGAATAGGGAACAGAGAATAAGAATTTCAACCTATCAGGAACTGTGTATTCCACAATACACGATTTCTGACAGATTGATTCTTATTCTCTATTCCCTGTTCCTTTCATTGTGCGCAGCCCTTTATTGTAGAAACCTCATTAATATCATATATGTAACACTCCTATATTGCTAACGCCAATTAAAAGTTGGCGAAAACACCACGGTGCAGACGAATATCTACCTCCACTTGACGCTACAAACGTTTCGAAGCGTTTGAGCGACCAATCAGAACAAAAAATTTTACGAATTGACTTCAAAGAATGCTTCGAAGCGTTTGTAGCGTCAGTGGACCACAGCCTTAGATAGTGCACAGCGCATGCGCACCACACTCGAGTACACTGTGGAAGTAAGAGATCCGATATCCTCTATCTCGCTGTCTTCGCACATCCCCCACTCCCAAAAAGAGGCTGCGTTAGCAATATAGTAGTATTACATATACGATTAATATAGCGTTTTTTATTGGTAGAGCTGGTGCGCACTTAATGCACATTAAAGCTGTTGTACATTAACCTAATCTGAATGTAAAAGTGAGATATCTCAATTAATAAAATATCTTAAATACCCAATGTATATTTTATCAAATACCACAATAAAATGTATCGAGGATTTCGCGGTTTAATTCGTTTCTATATTTTTATTAAGCGTACGTCTTTACATCGATTTGTGTACAACAGCTTTAAAGTGCACCAGCTCTGTCAGTGAAAAACGTTATATAGTCACAGGCACCTAGTATATTCGCAAAGCTATAACTAGAGCAAGCCTTATTTTAACCCTTAATACACACGATTGGCTCATTCATGTCCTCAACACTTTTCTTCTTAAAATACTAGGAACATCTGACTAAATAATAGGCTACATTCTTTTCCTAAAAAAGAAATTTTAGCATCTAGAGAACGTTTTATGCATTGCCTCCATTTCTGCGTATCTTCCGACAAGATGTTTCGGAAATCCATTTTAGGACATGAAAGTCCCATCGTGTGTAGAGTGTAACTCTTTTTGGTGATAAGTTTTTAATTTTCCTTTATTTTCAATTAATTCTTATTTACATTGCAAAAATTTCGACGAATAATTGAAAAAAATTGAAAATAAAACGATTTGCGTTGAATGTTATAAATAATCAATAATAAGATTGAAAGACCGCTAATGTTAACTACAATGCTTTAAATTAAGAAGCGCCATAACGGTCAGAACGTTAAAATGTTGAACTATTGTAAATTCATTTTAAATGAATTAATTTCAGAAATTATAATTGCGTGCCGAGTAAGTTTAATACAGTTTTTAAGTTGGGAAATTTGGGGGGATTATTAATATTTTCAGATTTGATTGTGTTGAAAGTCCGACAACCATATCGGCACGCAATTATAATTTCTGAAATTAATTCATTTAAAATGAATTTACAATAGTTCAACATCTTAACGTTCTGACCGTTATGGCGCTTCTTGTTATAAATAATATTTAAAAAATGTAATAAATATAAAATTAAAAAATATTCAAAATATTTTTTTCTAATTGTAACGCAATATCAATAAAATACATTGTTTAAAATGTAAATGCAATAAACGTCAATTTATACCCAATTATTGTAAACAAATATCATTTTTAGATTACTCAATAAACTTTTTAACAATCGATATTTGAACTATTTTTTTTTGTAGTTTGGAATATGTTGAAATATGTTTAAGTATTGGAACATATTTTTCCTTTGAACGTTTCTGTTTTCAGAATGTTTTTCATATTTTGAATATAAAAAAGTGCGTTTTTCTTATTTTGTTAACTATAATTAATTTTAACATTTATGTGTGTGTGTGTACATTTTTTTATAAATATACAACTATACAAATATATGTTCTAAAGATGTCAAAATATATACAAGAATCATTTAATAATTATATACTTGTAAAAGTAATGAAAATTAATCCAGGACACGGAAGACCCATCGTGTGTACTAATTGTAAGAGTTAATTATCTCCGGAAGTCAAAACAAATGTGAATATATTTCGAAAATCATTGATCGCATTCGGTAGAATATTTATTTTGCAACTGTTGGTTTTCTTCGAGCTGATTAGAGAAATAGTTCTATCAGCGAAGAAAACTTACAATAATTACAAAATAAACATTTCGCCGAACGCGGCCATTAAAAAAAGGAAAACGAAACGTCACGTATTTCAACTCATGAACATCACGTAGAGTGTAGACCAATGATAAGCGAAATCGAATAGAATGCGATATATCGATATATCGATATATCGATATATAACTCGGAAGTGTAATATCACTGTTTCTTCGCCATTTCTCGCTTGGATTAATAATAAGATTTTATACGCGAAGTTATCGGCCAACGGCAATATCGTCGAGGAAGTTCCGCGCCGCTTCTACCGACGAGTTTCACAACGTCGCTAATAAACGTACGCAGTTCGACGAAGTTGCTCCAAATCCCGCTGATCAATGTCCTCTCCCTGATATCTGTAACGAGTCCGAATCCCATCCAACTATACTATTATAATTGCTATTAAGCGCGAAAGAAAGAAGTCACCCTTAATGTTCGCGGTATATTCGCGGTATATTCGCGTTTTAACCTCCAAGTCGCGAAATTCAAGTCACACAGATATAATGATTCACATGGAAGTATATATATCTGGTCGGAATACCGACAATGAGGTCAGCCAGGCGTCAAACTACTACTGCCACAATGTGGCTTTCGTGTTATTCGATCTTTACTTGAATAAGAATTCTATCGGCCACTGCTCGCAATCCGAATTTTAAATTATGTTAAATTAATCGCACTTGAAATTGAAACGCAGAGAACCGATGAAAAGTGGAGAATAATATTGATGCGATCAAACGTCTCGATCATTAAGTTCCAACGCATTTACACGCAAACAAGAAACGGTCGTTTAATGTAGTTTTGCATTTAACAAACGTTATGGGAAAGATGTAATTTTGCCCGCCGCGTGCCGGAAGTAAATAAAAATGCGATAGAAAAGATAGAAGACGGTACGAGAGACGTCCTTCGTGAAAGAAAAAATATTTAAATCGATAAGATGTCTGTCGGACGATTTCGTCGATCGTAGCCCCGTGTTTTTCGCGTAATGATCAAAGGTTAATGAAAAGTTCGTAAAATGTCAGCCCCCGCGAATTGACGCTTAATCATCCGAGCGAGTCGTTTGAGCGAGAAAGGATGATTTGCGATGCGCGAGATAGAAAAATGCGTACGTTCGAGAGAGCGCAATTGATTGAACTATGCTTGAATTAGAAAAAAAAAAAGAAGACGAATACCATCGATACTCGCATTCGTGTAAAGTACAAATACACGGTGTTCACTTCGGACTCGCAGTTTAGGCGAATTTTCGATCGCAATTACGGAAAACGTAATTGGCGAGGTGCAGCGATCATATGTACTCCGATATCATATATACTTCTGTGATATATTTACCAGAGAATAACATGCACAGGCGAACGTCAGGCCTAACAAAGAGCGATGATTTTAGCAACGCACGCGTCGTGGGAGCGATCGTGAGTGACTACGAACGGCGATGGACAACCGATAATGTTCCGCGAATACCACGAATTATTTTGCACGCCGACGGCGGGTTGTACATGCGTAAAATAGTAGAAACGAACAACTTACGTTTTAAAGTTGTCGACCAGGGCCATCTGATGAGTCTTGGAACAATGATAAACGCGGTAATAGAAACGCTAACACGACGAGAGATCGCCCGCGTGCGCAATGGCGTTAAGTCCAGCAGACGCGTTTCAGTTTTAGGTGTTTTCCTTCGACGGCTACACTCTCTGCACCGCCCGCGATTTTCTCACTCTCTCTCTATAGGCCATCACACGTACAAAAATTTTAGTCGTAATCGTAAGATCGCAAGTAAATCGACCAATCACGATCAAAATTACGATCTCGCGTTTAAAAACGCTCGACTGTGATTGGCCGATTTGCTTACGGCCTTACGATTACGACTAAAATTTTTGTACGGTGATGGCCTTATCTCTCTCTCTCTGTCTCTCCAATGTTCTCTCGTGAATATTAGTGCAGCTACGAACACTTTGAGTTGTACCTCGAGCAAGAAAATACCTATTATTACGCAGCGCGCTCTGTGTGATCACGTGACCACACGAATGCGAAACGACGAGAATTTCTTGTTTGAGAACTACGCGAAAAACACGATATATAATAATTCAGGCTTATCGTAATATTAATATTAATGATACATCCTAAAGCGTTCAATACATTTCATGTTTGAGTTATACAAGGAAAAATAAAATAGTTTGTATTAGCGCCTTATTGAGTATACATGTAGATATCTGCATGAAGCTCACGTGATACGCATGCATAGAATACATGTGTCCCACTAACATCTCGTGTGAGATTTATCCTAAATATTCATTCGGATTAATCGAAAATGTATTCATTATTATTGAGTGCTTTCCATTTCGTGACACAAGTTGACACAGGTGATGTTTTTTTAATATCTGTTGCTCACTGACTCAATCAGCAAAAAATGATTTAAAAAATGTTTTTAGGAATATTTAAAAAACATTTTTAAAAACGTATAATAATGGATTAAGTAACCTTTTGTCTCATTAAATAAAAATTTTTTATTCAAACGTTTGAAACAATATTTCTTTAGGTTTGAAAAATGTTTAATTTAAAAAAAAGTTTTTTTTTTACATTTGATAAACATTTTTAAAACATATTTAAAAATATGATGTAAGAATAATGGTTCGAGCTACCTTTTTTCTTTAAAATACATATATTTTAATATTTGAAAGGAGATTCCCCTTATATATTTTTTTTTTAAATGGATCGATTTTCTGATATTTTTAGAACCATTTTCTGCATGGTTTTTAATATACTATATAGCCAGGGTTGGGTAAGCTAATGTTTTTTTTTTAAACTGAATAAAGTTAAAGTTAATGGCTTTACAAAATTAATAAAGTTGAAGGAATAAAAAATTAACTTAACAAAAGTTAAGTTAATATTGAATTAACTTAAGTTAAAAAAAAGTTACTTTCGAAAAAAATTATTTTTGAGGTCAAAATGTCCTAATTTTTCTTAAAATGAAATTAAATAACTACAATATAGATTATTAAGTAAATTAAATTTTTTATTTTTTATTCACATATAATTACATAACTTTTTTAAGTTTTTACTTTTTAATAAGCCTTAAGCCATAAAAATGAACCAATTACAGTCAAATATTCTCCTCGCATTCGACTGTAATTAATCAATTTCTTATGACTTAAAACATCTAAGCCGATATTCATAGCCGGTTCTTATTTTAAGACCGTCTCAAGTAATGTCTTAAGTCGCTAATGCGGCCCTCTGATTGGTTAGTGACATCTTAAGACTACTTAAGACTGTACTTAAGATCTTGAATATAAGATCCGATTATACATACCGGCCTTATTGTAATACTACATTTTTTATGTAATAATATCGTTTGTTGTTTTGCAGCAATTTTAAGCGTAACAATATGCCCCATGTATCAACTATCCCTGGTCTTCCTTACATATAAAATATTTGTATAATACTATAAGTAAATATCCAGTAAATACCAATTAACCTCTGTTAACCGGTTAAGTGGTAGGCTTTTTAAAACATTCCGTGCCAAAAGTGGTAGGCGTCAATTGTGAACTAAAATATACCAAAATTTGGCCCTGGGGGTTTTTTGGGTCGCTGATTTCATTTCGTATATAAACTGCGGGGGTAAAACGTAATTGCAATATATATACAAAAATCGCCATTTTCATTCAACGTATTAGTCGCCATGTTGTGTTCGCCATCAAATTTTACAAATTTGACGCCAAAATCGAGTTCAGAAGCCCAAAAAACAATAGTATACCAAATTTCAAGCAAATTCGTTGAATAATATAGAAGTTATTCAAGATGTGCATATATGCTACAATACCACTTTTGGCACGGATTCTTTTTGTGCATATATGCTACAATACCACTTAACCGGTTAAAAGAGATAAAAAACATTTTTAATTCCAAAAAAAGTTAAAAAGTTAACGTTTAAAAGTAACTTAGTTAAGATAAAATTTAATGCATTTAAAATTAACTAAGTTAAAAGTTATTAACTTTTTACTTTTTTTTTAACTTTTAACGTTTTAACTAATTACTACCCAATACTACAGCTAATAGGTAAAAAATGACTATTTCATAATTAAATTCACAAAATAGCATAAAAGATGTCTAGATACATATATTTACATATTTAGTAAACTAAAATAGATATTTTCCGTCGATAAAAAATGATTACGTAATGAAGCAATTTAAATATCGGATTTATTTCAGGATAGTGAATGTAGTGATTGCGTCTTCTTCTTCTTCTGATTTCCCCTTTATTGGTTTTCCGACTCAAATATAGTCACAGTACCATGTAAAATAACAGATTCTATTGTAAGATATTTTTGATAGTCTCCTCGGGGAGCAGAGACCTCTCAGTTTAATTATAACCTTACTCTGGATAATAGATTATTTTAGAGATCTTATCAATGCTTCGTTTCCACGAAGTAGAAAGACTCTCCCCCCCCCCCCCCAAATTTTTGGGAATGCAGATTGCGTCAAACGTTCAAACGCTATTGACAGTGCTGCCGCACCGTGTCAATCGTATTAACTAGCGTTTACCGCACAATACATACAACTTATGGCGAATTCAATTGGAAGCACTAGCGCGCACTGGTGCATATTAAGGCCGTTGTATACTGATTTAATTTGAACATAAAAATGAAATGCAAATATTCCGAATTATGAAATACATATTTTACCTAATAATACAATAAAATGTATTGAGTATTTCACGATTTAATCGATTTCTATGCTTATTTATAAACATATCTTTACGTTATTTTGTGTACGACGGCTTTAATGTGCACCAGTGCGCACTGAGTGCGTCCAATTGAATTCGCTATTAATATAACCTAATTTATTCTTTTCCTTTATTGCTAATCCAGGTAAAAGGATTCGATGCGGTTAGAATAACCTATAAACAACTGCTAATAACTGTTTAATTCAGCGCGTTAATACTGGTTAATACTGTAAGTGATAAGTGAAAAATACAAATACACGTCTGTCGAACAAATGTTTCTTGCCTCTTTTCATGTGTTGTCGTTTTAATACTTCTGCGACGAAAGTGATCACGTGATCTTTTTTGTCGCAAACCGCCAGTTCGAGCAGCTCGTGAAAAGGCATCTTAACAGTTTGATAAAAGTGATAATGAATGAAACGGATCAAAACGAAGTTAAAGAAACGGATAGCCATAATACACATATATTTCTTGAGAATATCGCGATTTCGTAGCCCGATTTCATAATTGTTATCTTCGACGATATTACAAATTATCAAATGAGGTATGCTTTCATTACAATTTTCATGCTTTTGACTGAATAAAGAATCATTTGTACCGGCTGTAAATTATTAATTTATGTGTTGCAAGGTATAAGAAACCGACCAATCACGATTGAATGCAATCGAATGTGAAGAAAATAAAGTCGATTATTCTCCTCATTTGACTGAATTATTAATTTCTTATAACTTTACAGCATACAGTTAATAGTTCATACATGGCCAGTATAAATAATTCTCTAGGGCTTTTCAACACAGATGGTCGTGAAACGTGAGTCGCAGTCGTATATATAGATATGTTTTGTTGTTCAAACTACAACTTACGTTCCATCACTCACTTACGGCCATCTTTATGTTAGGTCTTAATTGTTTATATAGAAAAATATTAAATTATATATATTTAAATATAACTTGTAGATATTTTAAGTAATTAGAATTTTATTAAATTTTTTAAATAGTTTTATACAACGAGAAACTGAAATATTGCGATTTCGCAGCCTGATTCCATAATTTCTA
The DNA here is from genome assembly GCF_001594055.1 of Mycetomoellerius zeteki. NCBI lineage: Eukaryota > Metazoa > Arthropoda > Insecta > Hymenoptera > Formicidae > Mycetomoellerius > Mycetomoellerius zeteki. Next base: position 3,448,809 of record NW_017256287.1, on the reverse strand, counting down.
TCCTCAAGGATATTACAGCTTGTCTGTCATATGAGGTATGTTTTCATTACAATTCTCATGCTTTTGACTGAATAAAAAAAGAATCATTTATACTGACTGTAAATTGTTAATTTATGTTGTAAGCTATAAGAAATTGACGAATCACAATCGAATGTGATAAGAACAAAGTTGATTATTCTCCTCATATTTGACTATGAATACTTAATTTCTTATAGCTTACAGCATAAGTTACTAATTCATAGCCAGTATAAATAGTTTTTTAGAGTCTCAGCACAAAGATGATCATGAATGAATCATAAAACGTAAGTTGTAATTATATAGATCAATACACAATGTTTTTTTTGTCAGCCTACAACTACAACTTACGTTCCATTACTCAATCACGATTATCTTTATACTTAGGCCCTAATTGTTTATACAGAAAAATATTGAATTTTATATGTATTTAAATATAACTTGTAGATGCTTCAGGTAATTAAAACTTCATTAAATTTTTTAAATAGTTTTATGCAAGAAACTGTATGATTGGAGTCTTGGATATTGTTGTGTAAAAAGCATTGATCGATGAAGGCCTAACAGATGAATAAAAGAATCAACACGACAAATACCAATTTAGAAGCATATGTTGGATCGTAATGCTTAGTGAGATCCAAAGTCCTTTAGATTTGGTAATGCTTGTGCTGTGAAAATAATTACTTTTTTTGTAATTAAACTACATAAAGTAGAGAAAAAGTAAGACAATGAGTAAGATTTTAGGAATCTTAAGAGCAAAAGTGATTAGTGGAACTACTATTCCTACTGCAATTGCTTCCAACCCATCTAATTTAAATGAAATTGAGGAAGAAATTAAAAGATTAGAACAAGAGCAAGAAGAATATGATAGACAAGCAATAAATGATTATCAAGAAAGATTGGATGAAGAGGAACGAGAGGCCAAAAGAGATGGATATGATGGAGATTTAAAAAAAAATATCGAAGCAAGAAAAAAAGCTCTAGTTGACTATTATGCAATTGCTCCCAATTCATCGTCTGATTTCTACCTCAAATTAAAAGAAATTGAAGAAGAAGTTCAAAAATTAAAACCAAACCATGAAGAAGGTGATATACAAGCAAATGATTATCAAGCAAGATTGCATAAATTGGATGAACTGGAACTAGAGGCCAAAAGAGATGGAATATATGATGGAGATTTAAAAGAACTTATCAAACAAGCAAGAAAAAAAGTTATAGACTGTAATGTAATTACCCCCAATCCATTTAATTTAAGAATGAAGGAAATTGAAGAAGAAATTAAAAAAATAAAACAAGAACAAAAAGAAAATGAGAGACAAGCAATGATTAATTATCAAGCAAGTTTGCATGAATTGGATGAACTAGAACTAGAGGCCAAAAAAGATGGACTGTATGATGGAGATTTGAAAGAAAAAAACGAACAAGCAAGAAAATATGTTATACATGGCTATAACAAATTACTTTTATTGATTGCTAAGCAAAATCTAACTTCAGAAATTGGTATTGATGCATTAGAAATAGAAGATTTTGACAATATAGATACAAGAAAGAATTCTGCTGTAAGGATGTCTTTTGATGATCAACCGGGAACAAGCCGAACACCTACAAAATGTAGTAGTGCCTTAAAATAGTACTGCAGTATCTGATGTTGAAATAACAGTAACAGAAGAAAATAATATTAATAATTCATCAAAGTTTATATTTTTTAACTCAAATATAACAAATAATTTAATAATTAATAAGTATTTAAATTTTTACTAAAACATTTATTATAAAAATAATACAAATTTCTGTATTATTTTTTAATTTTAATTATTACAGTTAGTTATGCTATTTTAAAATTATTGAATCTTTATTAATATATGTAGTTCCTATAAGATCTAGATAGAGGTTCATAAATATTTATACATTAACCACTTTTTTTTTACGAAAGCACAAGAAGCAAAACCTAAAACTGAAGAATGATGTTGTTGCACCAATTAGCAATTGCACCAATTAGCTCGAAAAATTAAAATTTTACTAACTTCAAAAATCATTAGTAAATTGTTTGTGATTTATATTTTAGTAGTTTTAATTAGTGGATTTCTTTTATCAATTCCAGGAGTAATATTAGCTGAAAGAAGATATATTTCTAGGCAAGATAAACATTTAGGATTTTATAATTTTAGTTGGAACTATCTAATTGGATTATTTACAGCAGCGAGTGCTTTCTTTGATACTGGACAATTCCATATTTAACAGCAGATTACATTTTTTGGTCGATTAATTGTTTTAATTATAATTCAAACTGGTGAATTTAGAGTGTTAAGATTTAAAATTATGATTCTTGTCTCATTAGAACGCAGATATCAATTAAAGTATTAGTAGAAGATGAAAGAGTAGTTTTTGTCAAATAATGAACTTGATTAAAAATGGCTTTTTCTTTTGAATTATTATTGAAATTGGTGCTGCAATTCTTTTATTCTTTAACTTTTATTTTTCATCAGCAAGTATTAATGGAAAATACATGATTGATGTTATTTATCATCGTTTTTCACGAAACTTATGGAGTGGATTTTCCATTTAGTTTCAGCAATTAATAACGCTGGTTTTTATATAGTTGGTAACTCATCATTAATGGCATATATAATAATGATTACTTTTTACAAATTATTTTTTTGAGTTTATTATCGGTGGATTGGAAGTTCCAATATTTTATTATGTTAAATTTAACGTTTTGGCGTGAAAACGTCATGAAAAAATTAAATTTAGTTTATTTACAAAAATAATTTTATTATTTATATTTTAGTATCAATTGTTATTTTCTGTTTAATTAGTTGAATATGTTAATATTGATGCTACAGTAGATTATAGAATAATGTTATTTACATTGAAAATATTATTCGAGGTACAAATAATGATTGAAATGCATTTATGAATATTTTGATACAATGTCAACTAAAAATGCTGGGTTTTCAACAATTGATTTTATAAGATAAACTATTATTACTCACGTGCTATTGTCAATTATGATATTTATTGATTTAGCACTTTTTTCAACAGCTAGGGATATATTCGAACTGTTATTATCATCATGATTTGATCCATTATGCGGAATAATAATATTAATGCTTTTAAACGGAAAATTTCTGATGAAACAGTAAAAAGAGCACTAGCTGTAATAATAATTTCAGTAATGTTAATTGCTTTAACAACATGAATTGTCAGTACTGAAAATCCATCAATTTAATTATTTAAATATCTTATTCATGATATCAAGCGCTTTCGGGATAGCTGGATTAAATGTAATTGAATTTACAGATATGTATAATCTAGGAGTAGTTAGTTTTAAATTTATTTTATTAATGTTTATTGGTCAATTAGGAGTATTTTCTATTTTATTAATTAGTATAAAATGTATTGATAATAAAAAATATATCGGTTATGTTGATATTCAAATCGGGTAGACATAAATAATATTCAAAATAGTTCATTGTTATTTTAAAATATATGTTATGTTTAAAATAAAAATATATAAATTAAATATATTAAGAGTATAAAATGCCAAAATATTATGATTAATATTTTGGCATCTTTTATTTGTCTCATTCATTTCAAAGGAGATGTAATTATGACATATACTGAAATTAGCTATATCGATTATATTAGAAAAATATATCGTGATAAGGTACGCAAAGTTTTTCTTGGTGCATATCGAAATGCTCGAACACCAGAAGAGCGAGAAAGATTATACAAAAAATATTTAGAAACAGTAAAATTTATTAATAATAAAAAATTAACAAATAATCATAAGATGCTTAGGTAAGCAACATTGACATTAAACGACAAGAGCTTTAAACTTTAAAAATCGAAGATAAATGTTTGTATTATTACAAGCACTTATTTTTTCATGAAAATACTATTTAATAAATTTTTAAACTTTATTTTTTCTTAACTAAAAAAAAACAAATTTATAATCATTAGGAAATATATTATATGGTTTTAATACTTATAAAATACACATAAATTAAATAATATGTAAAATTAATATTAAGAACAAAAATAAAGTTGTGACACCATTTATATCATTACTAGGATTAATTATATTAACTATCTCAGCAGACATAACACTGCTATTCATGAAAATATTAAAACACAGCAAACAGTTTCTGATGAACAACATCAATTAAAAAATGAAATTGGAAAAAAAATATAATAGGTTCAATTTTTTTAATGAATAACAAAGATTTAATGTCGCCAGTTATTTGTAAATTAATTATTCCAGTAGCTGTAATTGGTTTATGCAGTGGCGTAGTAAAGGATGGCAGCGCCTGTGGCGGTCTTCTTTGTTCCCACCCCCTGATTTTTTTAGTTAAATTATTTACTAGGCTAATGACAACTACTAATACATTAAGTAACAAATAATTTGATTTATTATAAATCATATATATATATATATTTCTTTTTTTGCCTTTATGTTTTTCTCTTCCACATACAATATTTTTAAAAATATACATATATATATTAAATACAGTCTAAGTTTTAAATGAATTAGAACAAATTAAAGACAAACTAGAATTAACAAAATCGTTCTAATGAATGATGAAACGATTGCTGCACTTTGAACTGGTACAATAAGTTGAAATGAAACAAACGTATATTTCACTTCAACTTATTGCACTGTGTGTGCTAGTTCAGAAAGTGCAGCAATAAAAAACAGACTTATTGAATGAACGATTAAAGCTGCCATTCGTCCGGATTTGTCCTAGTTTTAAAGGCGTCGAGGAGCGTCTGGGCGGGTTTTTCGAAACGATCCGGATTTTATATAGTTTTTCATTGTACTCGTATTATTATTATTATTAAATAATAATGTGCAGCGTTGTCATGATTTAATATAAAAAAATTAATATAGAATTTTAATATAAAAAACTTGGCGCCGCTAGTTGACAGTCTAAAAATAGTTGTGTAACATTAGTGTTTCAATGAAATGTATTTTCTGTCTAATAATTGTCACAATTTAAAGATTTCACATATTTTTTGAAAAAAATTATATACTTTCATATGGCGTTTTCGGCCCGACCGGGTTTGCACCAACCTGGGTTGGATTAATCTTTCCTATTGGTTGACTTTACACGTTCTACCAATAGGAGAGTACAAAACGCCATTAATCCAATCCAGGTTGGTGCAAACCTGGCCGAGTTGAAGACGCTAATAGTTGGAAAATACGTTTGGAATAGGTTTGAAATAGGAAGTCATTTTTTTCTTCAAGGAGCACATATAGTATACAAGCGTGTATAATAATTTATGTAGGTTTTTTTCCAAGAGGAGCACACACACTTGGCGCCTTTTTTTACCTTGTTTTAAAAAGGTAAATCTGTTATGATTAATAAATATACTTCGTAACTATATATTTGAACTTTCATTTTATTTGTGTAAGTACTTTTAGATATAAAAATAGTCAGAGTAACCCCGGATCTACAATAGAGTTCCAAGCCTTAAGCCATAAGAAATGAACGAATCATGGTCGATTATTCTCCTCGAATTCGACTGTAATTGGTCAATTTCTTACGACTTAAG
>NW_017256287.1:3442590-3443059 GCF_001594055.1 Mycetomoellerius zeteki | reverse complement strand
TTGACAAAGCGGCTAACCTGCTCGCCAAGCAAATGAACATAATTGGTTGTTACTTATAGATCCAACCAATCATATTCAATCGCTCGGTAAGCACGCCTAGCCGCTTTGCCGTCTTGAACTCGCCCATTGTTTGAGATTAAGGACTCCATAGTGTACCAATCAGAAAGCCGTATTAGCATCTTAATAGGATCTTAAGACATTGCTTGAGATTAAGGACGGAATCCATAGTGCGGTCTTAATCTCGAGCAATGTCTTAAGATGCTAATACGGCTCTCTGATTGGTTCATGCACTATCTTAAGACTCGAATCTTGAACAACGTTTATGGATTCCGTCCTAAGACCAGACTATTGCTGGATTCACACTACATCCGATTTTCTTCGTACGACGCTTTGCATCCAATCAGAAAACAGGATTCCGACAATACGAAGCAAAATTCATCGGAATCCTGTTTTCTGATTGGTTGCAGAG
>NW_017256287.1:3429311-3442306 GCF_001594055.1 Mycetomoellerius zeteki | reverse complement strand
TAGCCACTGGCTCATCGGCTTAAGTTTACATCTTACGGTCACTGTTACGGAACTTTGTGTGCGGTAACCCTTATTCCTTCTATTATGGCTGCACCATTAATCCAACCAATCACATTCAATCGCTCGGCGAGCAGGCTAGTCGCTATGTCCGGCTTGAACGCACCCTATCCCTATGATTTTTCCCCAATGGCGTAGGAGACAGGAACGTTGAGCTCTGCGCTTGGCTTGGCATGTTTTGCAGTATCAGCTGATGGACTTGATGAACTCTCTTCCGTGTTGTGAAAAAAAGGAAAGAGGGATATAAGTGCCGCCGTGGAGTTCGTACCGTGGCAGTACGTCGTGTCGCGTCGTCAACGTTGTAATATGCCGACGCGTAACGTTGCCATCGAGGTAACGGCGCCGAACAGATCCCTCCGTTTTATCAGCTCATCTCCACTAATCCGCTGTCATCGTCAGGGATATTAAGTTGTGTTTTGATTTGGTAAGTCTAGTCTGTAAATTCCTCGATCAGTGTCGCAATTCATTAATGCGTGTCGTCACGCAGCTTTAACGTTACGCATTATGCCTGTATAACTGACGTAACGCGTTAGCGCGACGCTGTTGTTGGAAAATCGTAAAGCGTGCACGCTGGCAAATAATTCTCGAACCTACCAGCGAAATCCATGATTTCACCGATCTGTTAAATCGTGTTTGCACTGTTTGCAGATTCGCTCAACGCTCGAGCAAGTGAGAGTAAGTGAGAGGGACGGGAGAAGGAGAGAGGAAGGAGTAGAGAGAGATAGAGTGAGAGGTGAGATGCAGTGTTATCGTAAATAAACATAAGCTTATATTGCGTACCTTCTTCATCATAGATCGCGGATTATTGCTGTCCGTTGTTTTAAAGTAAGTGTGGAAGGCCACGACATCCTTGATTGCATCAACAAATTGTTGTTATGAATAATCAAATTAATAATCAATGAAACATTAAACTCGATTGACTTGATAGCACTATTAAGACATTAATTTTTCGTTATATATTCATATATTCGTAGGTAAAGCTTTATATGTACTTTGTACCTAGCAAGTTATTTTTAAGGCAATGTCTTGAAACTGCGCCGCCTAGCTCTCCATATTGTCTTTCAATATTTGGAAAATACACTGAATAATTAATGCAACTAATCAATATTGCATAAAACATAGAAAACATTAAAATAATCTTTCTACATAGCTCACCGTGAATTAATTCTACTTCAGTCAAAACGAATTGCTTTCGAGTCAATATTTTTTTGTGTATAACATAATGTTAATATAATTATAAATATAAATTTTTTATTGCTGATTACTTTGAAAAACAAATATTATCAATTTATTTATTCACTTATTTCTTCACTTGCTTATTATTTTATTTATTTGCTTTGCTGTAGCAAATATTTATCTACGTAAGAATATTTGAACCAATATGTGCCAGTGTTCGTTTACTTATTTGTTATTTTATTTACATTTAGTTTAATCGTAATTTTCTTTGATAAATCATAATCATCTTAGATTTTAATGATATCTACTTATGAATATTTTATTTAAAAATAATTTACAAAATAAGAAAGGAATAAGTTTAATATTATTGTCTCAACTTTATTGTTCTCAATATTATCTCAATATTATCTCAATATTATTGTTCAACAAGGAACTGAACATGCTTGCCTTATCAAAAGAATACAGATAAAAAACATTGTACTTTCTTCAAAAGTCACTGTTGATTATTAAAGTAGATCGAGTAACCTATTATAAATCTTATATTAAATATTCTATAGAAAGATTCAAAAAGTTTCATTTAAATTAATAGTTAATATTTAAGAAAAATTTTTAAGCAACTTAATACTATGAGTATATTAAATCTGACCTTTGTGGTTAAATTAGTGTATATATATATATATTTGTCGTACTTGAAATTGATATATATTTAAAGTTTGAAACGAGATAGAAAGTTTTAGTGTAGTCTAGTACAGCAACAAAAAACAGGCTTAGAGAATATTGCTTTTATTGGCCTATACCAGTTTAAATATTTTTAGATTTGTTTACAAACAAGTAATTTTGTATTTTATACATAAACTCTTGCTTAGTTTTTTTTTTCTAATTGTATAATGTAATAAATTAATATATACTTATTTGTTACAGAATACTTAATATTTAAATAAACATGGGAGGTGCTGTAAGTTGTGGACAAGACAATGATGAATTAGTGGATAATTTAATGGGATCGGGATATATCAGAACAAAGAAGGTTGAACAAGTTTTTAGAGCTATAGATAGAGCAAACTATGTTTTGCCTGAATATCGAGAAGGCGCTTACAAGGATTTAGCTTGGAAACATGAAAATATACATTTATCAGCTCCCTGTATATATAGTGAAGTATTGGAAGGACTAAGTTTAGAGCCTGGCTTAAGCTTTCTGAATCTTGGATCGGGTACTGGTTACCTCAGCACAATGGCAGGATTGTTAATAAGTACGAAAATTGCTGTTTTAAAAAATTATATCGAATATGTATATCTTTTGTACCTTTTTCAGAACAACATGGAATAAATCACGGAATTGAATTGCACGAAGATTGTTTAAGTTACGCGTACAAAAGGTTGGAGGAATTCAAGGAAACGTCATTGGCTTTAAATGAGTTTGATTTCTGTGAACCTGTATTTATACAAGGTAAAACAATTTTTTTTAATGTTAATAAGATTATAATGAATCTATATCAAACATTACATAATAATAATATCCAATAGGAAATTGTCTTAGCCTTATACCAGGTAGACAATACGACAGAGTATATTGTGGTGCAGCGTGTCCTGAAAGTCACGAGGCATTTATTAAGCAATTCGTACGCATTGGAGGTATATTAGTAATGCCTTACAAGGATGAATTGCTACGTTTGCAAAGAGTGGATGAGAATACATGGTTGCAGAACACAATGCTTCCCGTATCGTTCGCGACTCTAGTCGTACCTCCGTCCTCGGAACACAATTTGTTTCATCTGCGTACGTATATGTCATAAACAAATATTTTATGTTCATTCGACTATTTTCGCTATTACGAGATCACGCTATATAATTTACACTATTCAAAATTCTATATTGCAGCGGAGTACAATCCCCTATCTCTACAAGAGCTGTGTCGTGGTAGAATCCGACATCATCTACGTCACAATATCTGGAACGAGCACCCCGAGCTCGAGACTGTGAAGCCCGTAGCACCAATACATCAAAGGCAGACTGAGCAACAAGATACCCTCAGACGTTTTGTAATACCTATTTTTGACTCTGACGATTTTACCGATGATGAGGAAGAACTTGCCGGGCGAGCGCGTTTCTTATTAAATGCGCGTCTCGCTGATGTTCAGCCTGGAGAAGCTATCACGACGAGCTTGCAATTGGTACGAGCGGTCGTACAACCGAATCAGAACGGTGAAGATAGTAGAGAGACTCGACGGATTTCGGACAATACCCACGAGAGTACTCGAGATATCGGTGTGAATACGGATTTCCCTGTACGTCAGCAGAGACGGAAATCCAACGCGAAAAACACTGTTTCAAGTATGAGTATGGATGATACGAGTGCGGGTCACAGTTCCTCTGTAGGCACAGATACGAACGACAACAACAACAGAGCGGAGGAGCGAAGTAAAAGAAACGCGGAAAAATCCAGCGTGGCCACATACTCCAACATGAGCGATAGCGACAGCGACAGTGACGGTGAGCAAGAGAGCGTTTTCATGCAACGCAAGAAAATTGCGAAGCGCGAAAAAACGGACAGTGGTATAGTGGACGATGCAAATTTCAGCAATGATGAAAGTAGCTCCAGTTCGAACACTAATCACTCTGATTCTGACATCACCGATACTACGGATGCGGGTGACGCAATGGACGTAGATTTACCCGAGATCGCGATTTATAAGTCGTGCAGCGACGCGTGCTGCAAGCCAAAATATCAAATCGGCTCTAATACCGGCAAAAAAGTAACTGTCGCGCACTATGTAGATAGCAAGGCGTTTGCCGTTTACATGAAGGAAAAGATAGGACAGTTACCATTGCCTTTCTCAATAAAGTTGTATATGAATTATAATCGGAAATTGTAAGCAAATAATCGTTATATATTATTCTTATTTAAAGAAATACATACATTTTTATTACACAACGAACTTACACTGTTTTTGTTTCTCTCGCGTATGCGTTCGTTTGGACTTACGTAATTTACATGAGTGCTCTATATCTCGAGTGATGTTTTCAAAAATAACTTCTCTCGCGTCTCGGATCTTACGGCGCTAGTTAACCGTCTACTGATATATGCGGTCTACAGCTAATGACGAATCAATTGACATACGACTTTTTGTCAGTGTCGAGTTATCTATTGTTCCTACATCCTGCAAAACTTTTCTTTTAATCTCTTACTTTGCATAATGAATAGAAATAAGACATAGAACTGTACATGTATAATTGGAATATTTAGGGATAAAATTATTAAAAAGATTAAAGTCTCATAATTTTATATATACGATCTTTTATTTATATAATATCTCTCCTATGAAGTGTCTCTGTCAAGATTAAATTTGATATTCTTTAAAGACTACTTTCCAAAATTCAACTATAGATTCGGAATGAATCAAGAAAAATTAAGGGATCGAAAAAAGATAGATTATAAAAATAAAAACACATCTGATCTCCATTTTAGAAGATCATGCTTTTAATATAAATTAGATTGCAAGTATTGCAACTATGTCAGAAGTTTTCTACAGCTGTATTCTAAAATTACTGTCAATGCTAAGAATCTATACGTAACGTAAACTACAGATTTTCAGCGCTATAAACTTGGAACATACAGCCTATGTTACTTCATAATTAGTAGCGCTAAGATTTGAATTGTTTATTTATGTCGAATTTTCTCTCATCGAATCCTGATTATAGCCTGTTCTTTATCAAAGAACTCTGAAATGGTGCACATAATAAATCAAGATGAAGCAAATATAATTCAGGGAGTCATCGATAAAGGAAGACCTAATTAAAGGATCGAGGGAAGATAGGATCGTAAAAGTAAGAAAATTCCTAATCCACTTTGGAAGGTCATGCTTTCGATATTAATTAGATCCAATGTCAAGCCGTGATCTACATCGACCGCGTCAGCCGAATGTTTATTTTGTAACCGTTGAAAGGTTTCTTCGCTGAGATAAGATTATTCCTTTTTAGATTTAAAAATATACAATTCAGTCAATACGAAGAAAACTTCAAACAATTCCAAAATAAACATTCAACTGAACACGGCCAATGTAAATCGTAACTTTTGACATTGATTAATTTATACTTGACACCGCCAAGATTTGAATTATTCATACTAAACTTGTCCCCAATCGATGGTACCAATACTTCCGCACCAATACACATATGGGCCACGGATTAATCTATGTGGGGTGCCTGCGAGGGTGGACGCGCGCGAATACCCCAGACAGATCGGGGTTGATTGGGGGTGGAGGAGACTAGCGCCAACAGCCCTACAGCAGCCCGGCAGATCGCGCGACGTCGCGCATCTGTGATAAGAGAAGGTGGACAAGTATCAGTATCAATGCGCACGACCTCGAGCGCAAGGTCGTGCCGAGGTATATCGAGGTGCATCTACCACTCTTTCGCGCATCTCATCGTCACCATCGCCGCTCCTCTCATCGAAATTGCCAAGCCGCGAATCGCGTTCCTCGCAAATCTCTCGACGATGTAGTCCATGATGTAGTCGAGATCGAGGTACTCGAGATGCGTCGGACATCCCCCCAAGATTCGCGCTTTTGCGCGGTACTCGGTTCGCGGGTAAGCTTGACCAAGCACAACATCCCTGGTTCTTGCGCGAGGGGATATCGATATTGTCATGCCGAGGCATCGTCGATGTGGACAGAAACCCAGCGGATGACAGCCGATTGAACGAAATTAAAGAAAATTAAGGCGACTCGTGCGATCGTTCACTTGGAGGTGGATCGCGATAACGCCCCGCTCGAGCCGTGGATGAGGTGAGGAAGATGTCGCGTCACCGACGTGTGTTTACGTGGACATCATCTAGGTCATCATAGCCAATTCATTACATATTTCGAAACGGATTGATTGCTGTTATGATTTTCATTTGCCAAGAAATTTTTTAAGAATCATGAATTACGTACGAATTTTTAAGAATGTGTGTGTGTGTGTGTATATTATAATATAAATTTTATCAAATGCGCACAATACTATGCCAACTATTTGTTTTTTAATTTTTTATTCACCAAGAAATTCTCTAATTTTGTAAGAATATTATGAATTGTACAATATATGAATTTTTAAGAATATTACAAATACAAAGTTTGAGACCTCCCAGACAGCACACAATATTTATAAAATATTTACAAAATATTTATAAATATTTATAAGGTTTATTTTAAATATTTTTGTAAATATTTTTGTAAATATTTAAATGGTTTTCTAGATTGCATAGATCATAAATATTCATTATAAATATTATGAAATATTTATTGTAAATCTTGTAGTAAATGTTACTATAAAAAATATGCATAAAATATTTATATAACATTTATATAACATTTCAGAAAATGAATAATAATAAATATTTATCATAAACACATCGTGTAATATGGTTCAATTAATATAAATCAATAAAAGTGTTGAAAAGAACTACGAATCATAAGAAAACAATATTCAAATAAAAGATATAATTAATTTATCATAAATATTCTGTGCTGTCTGGGCTGGTTTCACCAATGTAAAATTAACTTTAATCTCGATTTAATTTACTCTGTTTTTTAATTCTTAAAATTAAAAAAAGATTAGTGGAGAATCGAGTCTAATACCCGTTTCTATCACAATGTAATTTAATTTTAATTTTGGTTCAACTAACTCATCTTTTTCCAGTTCTAAAAATTAGTTTCGCTTCCACCAATATAAGATTAACTTTAATCTCAGTTTAATTTACTATTTATATTTTTCTCTAATTCTTAAAATTAGAAAAAAAATGAAAAGTAAATTAAACCAAGAATAATGTTTAAATGTTACATTGATGAAATCAAGCTGAAGAACATTGTATGCACACGATATTACGCAAAGTATAAAAGCATGAAACAAAATATTCGTAACAAATTCCCTTGCAGCCTTCTTTAAAAGCTCCTAAGAACTTAAAATATAAATATGTAATCTCTTCTAATATATCAATTAATTTTACTGATTTTAATATTTTTCCTCTATAGATTTGAAGAACGAAGATGAAGGCTACTGTGACAAGTGTTTTTTTCCTATGTCTCTTCTGCTCCAATCTGCCGGGTGTCATCATGAACTTTGACCCGTTCTGCGGTGGTCACTTGGCAGGCCCTAGAGGCGTCATACACACGCCGAATTTCCCTGGACAGTTTCCGATTCCGATCAAGTGTCGTTGGGTGATTGACGTGTCCGATATCCCGTCGACCAATAGCTCCATCGTCGTCTACCTGACGCAGCTCTATGTCTACAAGGGGCTTCGCTTCACCGAATATGCGTACTACGAGTCCGAGACCATGAACTTTGGTGCGGCCCTAGTTAAGGAGGTGACCGAGGGTAACGTCTTTAAGTATCAACGCCTGAGAACGTTCAGGCCGTTCTTGGTAGTCGAGTTCGAGCTCGATCGACTCGAGGGTAATCACGTGAGGGTATTGAATGACCTGCTCGACGTATATGGATTCAATGTGACTTACGAAATGACTGAAGAACATCCAAATCCCGAGTCCTGCACCATACGCGACTGCTCCTTCGCAGGCAACTGTCTCGTCTCTGCGGATTACACGTGAGTTATTAATATTATTTATAATACATCAGAATATATTATTCTGGCATTTCATGATGTATTTGCATCTCTTGTACATGAAAATGATTACATTAATTTTTAATAAATTAAAAATAAACAGTCGAAGTGATTCGTTTATCATTTATATATTGAGTATTTATATATTGAATATATTTGAGTATTATTTTATTTGTATATTTTTCATTTGTATATTTATATATAGTATTTTTTATATATAGTTTTTAATTATAATTATACATTATTGCATCTTACTTTTTTATTTATTTTTGTTATGCTATTGTGCATCTGAAGTTATTCATTTTTACGATATTGATTCTCTTTTACAAATATGTATATTATTTGTATATTAATATTATATGTATTTTAATATTATATTTATATTATTATTATTTAAACTTACAAGGTGCGTTCGCATTATTGTAGTTGGAATGAAACTTTTTATTCAATGCGTGAGAATATATTTACAATAGAAGATTATTTCAGAAATTTGATTAATTAAAAAAGCTCAAAATAAATTGACTAAAATGCGAACGTATACATATAATGTTAACTTTCATTGAGAAAGCTGAAAATACAATTTTTGCAACTAATCATCTAAAATAATTTTCAAATAATTCTGGATTATATAATAATTCTGGAATTCAAATAATTCGGAAATAAACTTTTTGTAAACGTTTTATTTTATTTTAGCTACATTTTTTATTGTAAAAAGAATATTTCACTAATAATCTAAACAGAAATGATAGAAATCTAAACGAGTTATTTAATATTTTCTTTTAATTAACATATAAGAAAAAAACCATTAGGCTTTTTTAATGAAATATAAACTTTTAATTCGCTATTAGTAAACTATCCTAAACAAATTCACAGCAAAACTTCTAGAAACTTATACTTTCAAAGATAAATACACAAAAAATTAAATATTTGCAAAGAATAATTGCTGTAGAATTACAAGTCTTCTATGAATCATAATTTTTTGCACAATTTATTCGTCATAGAAGCACAAAGTTTCCTTGTATTATGTTTTTTCCTGACTGTTTTTTTTTTTCTTTTGCAGGTCTTTCTGGTGCGATTGTTTCGATAGTTTTAATGGAAGGAGCTGCAACGAAGGTCCGTTGTGTTTTAACGATGAAAATATTCCAGTTTGTCAAAATGAAGCCACATGCAGGTATACTTATCACAGTACAACAATACATTTAAAAAGGATTATTTTTATGCAATTAGTTAAGTTTAAAATATCTATTTATAAACATAAAAACATTATATTTATTTATGTGAAAATGAGCTTTATACAAATATCTTTGTTATGTATAATAGAATTAATATTTAAATATTTGTATAAATATTTTATATGCGATAAATTATGCTATTATTTTTTAGTTCATTTACATTATTGCATAGTTAAATAACTGAAATTTTTTTTATTGAACGCGAAAACTTTTAATTTGCAAAATAATATAAAGAATTATAGAATATTCGATACGAAATTGCAAAATGAAAATTTTTTATAAAATATATGAATTATAATAAACCAATTATATATATTTTATATAGTAAGAGTAAGAAAAGTTTTCCCTGAGATAACTTATCGAATGAATAATTACTTGCGTTTATTGTAGACAAATTGGAGCAGAAGCAATGCACTGCGATTGTCCGAATGGTTACGTCGGACACAATTGCGAAACTCGTCTTTTAGATACATCAGAAACAGGTAATGTTTTATTGATTACGATTCAATTAAATTTGTTGTTTAATCCGTTTTATTTTTATATGTATATTCAAACATACTTAAAAAAATGAGCTATCAGAGCCGCGCTAGTTGATAAATGCGATTTGTGTGACTGGGATTGATGAAAGTAATCAACAAATTTTGTTGCCATATGGCAAAAAAAATTCGTTGATTACTTTTTTTGTGGTCCAAGAACCTATTTATATTGTTTTTTAATTGTTTTATATGTATATTATATTATATATTATTCATGTGTTAACGAGAAGATTGAATAAAGTACGAATGAAATGCGTGAGAAAATCTTTGGAATTCCAAAACTGATTAATTATATATCACTTTGCAGAATGCGCTTCGGAGAATTGCATACTGCAGTGTCCTGTCAACGAGCAAGAACAACCGTGTACTTGTAAAGACGGTACGAAGATATACAACAGTGAGTTTTCGATGTCTTATACATCTAATCGTTTATTGCAAAACAATACATTGTTTTTTCTTTTTATATTTTGCGAATTTGTAGCATAAGTTCTTTTAGTTCTGGACTTTCTGTTCAATGTTGACTAGATTTTCCTTAGACAATGCTTATTTAATATTGAACATTAAATAGTTTTATATAATTAAGCTTAAGTATTTTAAAAAGTATATTAAAATTTTGTTAAAATAAATTTATCTAAATGAAAAAAGGATATTTTACTTAATATTAGTTATACATCTGAAGTATAATTAATTAAAGCATTATCATTTTCTCATTTTGATTTAGCTTAAATATATTCGAAATTAAGAGAGCAAAGAGTAAATGATAAAAAATGCGATGAACTTGGAACATTCTATGTAACACATGGACTTTGTATTCATAGATCGATCAAGGTATGAATGCAGAATCAAGCTGTCGAACGTTACGTCTCTCCGCACGGGTCTCATATCGCAACACGGAAGTTTGGAATCATTTAGTAAACAGGTAAGTGAAGGAGAATTAGAAATAAGTATGTTGAATATATTTTGTTTTTATTGTTTTTTTAAGAAAACATTCAAACTATCTAACAATCGTTTCCTGAAATAATAGATTTTGTTCGATGAGATGACATGCTTCGTAAAATATTTCCGATAAAAATATGAAAAATATAAGAATAATCACGTACGGTTTGACGCATGTACTTGCGAGTTTATATGAAAACGAGATAAATGGATTATGTAATGAAATAAGATTCCCTGCTCTTAAAATAGCACGCGCGTGCGCGGATTTCGAAGACTGTTGGAAATATTACAAAGAATTCCCCCGTATGAAGCGTCTACGTCCGCGGTTTAACGTAAGCACGGGCACATGACACAGCATCGCTGATGAGCGGCGTATATCAATTTATGATTGTTGTATACGCAGCTGTATGACAATTATGTCGTAATGATTTTGGTACATTTGCGTCAATTTATACTGACGTCCGAACAAACACATTACTTACAATCTAATCCATGTAAATGAAGAAACGATCAATTTATTACGACTTAGACGTAAACCAGCTTAAAGTTTATTTCGTAACAATGCAGAAATATCCGAATGTGCGTCAGAGTAAAATACTAGTATGAATATATATTATCTAAAAATTAATAAGCTTATAGCATACATGTTTATCTCTCTAAAATGGTTGTTCATAAGAAATTTTCAGTCGTATTTATAAGATTTTGAAGGATTATTTGAAGACCAAGGCAAACATTTAATTAAAAATAAATAATTTATTTTATGATGGTACATTTTAAACCTATGCTAAATATTATTTAATTAAGAAAAATGGAAGTTCAATATTAAAATAACTTTGACGGAGACTTTAGAACGTTTCTTATCCCGTATGTAATTCTAGAATTGCTCAAGTTTAGTTAAATTTCCATACAGTGGCCATGTCATAACCGTTATTTTCCTTCTTGACATTTTCAGGCAAGGAATATTGTCGTATCAATTTCAATCGTTTCCTAAAATTTTCATTTAATCCGTGTCTTCCTGGATCCCCTAGGTAAATTTGTGTACCTCGTTCATGTGCGTCTCCCAACCAAGTCACTAAGGTGTTCGCTATTTCTTCGTCATATAATAAATCACCTACAAAGATCATGTCGTATGAATCTTCTAGTGGTTTTTCTAATAAGTTTTTACACAACACCTCAATGTCCGTATTGTTTAATATTGCATTCATCGCAATAGCTACACAGGCGACTGAAATCAGAGAAATATATTTCTATTTTATTAATTGTTAACATAATGTTTTACATTTTATCTTAGTATAATGATAATTTAATTTTAATGATATTAATTGTTTTAAATGATTGATTTCAAATATTTTACAAAAAATATTTAATACAATATCGCAAAATTTAAAATCCTGTTTAACTGTTCACCAACAATGACAGTCAATTTTTTTATTGTGAATTCTAATAGATAAATTAAAAAATTTGTAAAAAATAAAACAGAAATTTGTAAAAAATAAAATAGAATCCAACTTCTATGATGATAACAACTCGTAATTAAAACTTTCAAAGGAATGTAAAAAATTTTTTCAGATTTTTATGCAATTCAGAGCAATAAAAAAATTTGCATTGAAGTTTGAAAACTCAGGTTGCGAACGAAGGTTGAAAATTTCATTACCGACGAAGAATAAACGGTAAATAATATTGCACATACGTTTTGTTCAGTCTTGATATTCTGGTTATATTTTTTTATTATATCTATATTTTAATAGCTTTTTTAATTATATTAATAGTTTTTCTCTTAATTATTTAACAAAACCACTAATATTACATCCATTTTGCGGTATAATCAATAAACATTCTTTCATAGGTAATTGACCGTATTGCACATAGAATTACCATTATCTTATAACTAACTCTGAGTCACATACTCTATAAATAGGTTTCTCATGAATATCGCTCACGTTTTTACACTTGTTATAGAAGCTGCTGTTTACTTAATTATTTAGTTTTAACAGAGTCTTCAGAAATATGGAAATATAGTCTTTAAAAATCATTGACTGATAGCTCTCATTAAAAATTGTTATGTATTATTTTATATAACAATTATTTTCTATATAAAAGTTAATATTATATTGTTAGAAACATATTTTGATTTAATCATCATAGCAACAGATGTTCATAGAAACTGTTTCTATTTATTGTTTTGATAATTTGAGAACTTGTATAAATTGCTTTAAAAAATTATGAGTTTAATACTCATAATTTTTTGTTATTATTTCTTGTTGAAAAGCAATCTTATATGCTCAGACATAAATAATAAAGACAAATAGAATACGCATCCATAAGATTATTTATTGTAATTTTTTTATCTAAAAAAAAAATAATTCACTCGATATACAGGGTGTTTCCAAATTAAATGGCAAAACTTCGGGAGCGTGTAGAGGAGTAAAAAACTAAGAAAAAAAGTCCTATAGACATATGCTC
>NW_017256287.1:3381901-3428499 GCF_001594055.1 Mycetomoellerius zeteki | reverse complement strand
TCCAGTCTCTCGCAATCTATTAAATGTCAACATAAACACTCTTCGGTTTGGCACTCTTCTGTTTGGAAATCGTCGTGCATATTCTCGCACCGCCTTTAAAGCATTACCGTTGCAGAAACCGTATACAAAAACCATATCAGCATATTCACTATTAGAATACGTACGCGGCATATTGCAAAAGACAAAATTCATCTACTGTTAAAGGCTTTCAAAGAGCGACTGACAAATTCATAACAGAAAGTGGAAAATGTAATCAAATATGTCGGTGCTAGATATGGCAAGAAATGTAAACATTTTTTTTCGATTTCTCTGAAACGGAGCAAAAACGAGCATATGTCTATAGGACTTTTTTTCTTAGTTTTTTACTCCTCTACACGCTCCCGAAGTTTTGCCATTTAATTTGGAAACACCCTGTATAATTTTAAAAAAAGATAAGATCATTGAACTATCTTTATCATTGCGGTTGAACGGTACTCTGAATAGACAATCAAGAGAAAGTAAAATTCCTGGACATTGATACCAATATCCGTCATATTATGTCATTGAGTTTTTGTCGCTCGCGTCAATTTATTTGTTCATAGACATTGGAACGGAGACCACGCGCCTCTTTGTGTAGTATATGTATGATGTCCTTGACACCTATCGATTCGAGCCAAAGAGCATGCCAAATTAATATTATAAAATACTATACCAGCAACGAAATAATCACATTCTGCGAATTTTAAAATTCAAGAGAAATGAACGTGATATCGGAAAACCTATTCGTGATATACGTTTCCAGTTTCCACTAGAAGTTTTTTTTTCGTATCTAAAGTAAATGAAAATTTAGTAGAAAATGTTATTAATGCAACGATCTCTGTGATTTATATTTTCCTTTTATCAGATTGGATTCCAAAATACGTATTCGTGATATTAAAATTAGATTAATATGGTTTTTGGTGCAATATTATATTAATAATCTCAGTATTGCACTCTTCCTCAATAATTATATTGAAAATTTATTTCTATAATATAGATTTTAGAAAATTTATTTCGATTCTATTTCCTATGAGCGAATAACATTCAAATTTTCGTTGATCTATTGGAAAGTAAAATTTATCGGTTAACATGCTATACAGATGCAATATTGTGAATTGGCAGCCTTTCTCTGACGCACGAAAGGTAATTCCTTCCTCTTTATACCTACGTAAAAATCTGGGGGAAATCCACTTTGTGTTCCACATTCTAATTTCTTCACCTACTTGATTCTCAAGGCGCAACGTGACTTTTTTAAAGTAATATCAGTTATATAAGTTTTTCAAATTATTATTTAATTAGCAATTTTGATTTTAATTCTGAACTCTCTGAAAGAATATAATAAATGGAAACAATGCCATTGATAAATACTAATATCAGAATATCGCCAGATTTGCAGATGTTTTTTCTAATGCGCAATAATTGTGGCGTTGCGTCAAGAAATGACGATGTGTCAGCAGACTTTCGCGATAATCTACGGAAGTTCAATCAGCGAAGAAACATACGTCATAAGGGAGGATCTCCAGTGCGAATCAATCATTGATAGAAATGCTGTCGAGGGCATTAATTCTACGTACTGTGCGCAATATAAAATGCGACAATTAGTATCAGCTACTATCAGCATTATTTTGATCGTGCAAAGGCACGACAGGCACGCGAACGACGAAACGGATAGATACATTCGGATGAATTTTTTTTTAAATCATGCCCATGGAATCCGGTCTTATCAGCGTATGGATTCAAACCAATTATCTGTGTTACTGTGTACACACATCTATTCATCGGCAGATAAACTCACACAGATACGAGTGACGTCAAAGTTTTGAGTCTTCCTTTTGAATCTTTAATCACGCGTTTTCCTCTTAGCTGCTGACATTCCTCACCTCAATGGTGTAACTCGCGAGACACAATCGTTACAAGGTACTCGGGAAACTCCGTTGCGAGAGAATTCCTCAAAGACTTCTTAGAAAAGAAGAAAATTTCATAAAAACTTTATAGATACTAAAAAAAATTTGATATAAACATACAGGAAGTTCAAATTCGACATTCTATTGTACTTTTTTTTCTTGCTTTTTTTCTGCTGTAGAACAAAGAAGCACTTTGTTTAAAGTCTATTAGTTAACAAGGTTTTTGTAAAGTAATCCACTTAACATTACGCCATTGGCACGCGCTCTTGGTCTTCGCCTGAGTTGTAATTGAGACGGACCATTTCATGAACAACACGGATCCTCTTTCTCTCCTTCTTCGAATTCTGATGTTCGAAGAACTTTATTCGAAAGGAAAGTTCCCTTCGAAAATTCGACACATTTTTCGTCATTTCGAGGAAACAACAAGCAAACGCAATATCAAGTGAACACTGTTACGTTATGTAACATGATATTTATCTTGAAAGATTTACGAGTTGTTACAATCTTTTGGTGCAGTTTTGTACGATTGTTAATCAATTAAACATCTATTTATTATATAATATTTTCCAGAGGTAATTTATTTTTCTTTTTATTATTTGTTACAAAATTGTTAAGATAGTTTATTCTATAGAATTTCGAAAAATTAAAATATGTTATATCACAGGAATTGCGACATCGATGACTCTTAGATATCTCGATCATTTCACATTTTTTCAAATTAATGGATTTATCTTATTAGAACATTCTCACATATGCCATTTTTTTCACATGTATCTATCTCGATTGTGTTATCAGTTGTTATCAGTCAAGGGTATTGCAATTATAATTGAACGTCGAGCGTATGTAGCGTGTCGAGCGTGTTGTACGTACAGAAAATCTCAAATTTGCGACTTTATTTTATTTTTATACATTTTTTTAGATGACAAAAAACAAATTACATTCCTTGAACAAACATAACAAGACGATAATTATTTTGAAAGTATAATTGATGAGAAATCTAGAAACCATCTTATTAATTGCAATCTTAAGCCAAGATTATATTTTGTATTTAAGGAGAGATTTATAAATTTAATTATAGAGTTATATTTACAATAAATTTATATTTGCATATATTAAGAAGGCATTTTTTATATCAATTTTTTAGTTTTATTCAAGAATATAATCATTATATATTGCTATATATTTTCATTTAATTTAATAATCGTATATACCAACCTTTACTGATGTCATTTGCAACAATCTTACACGTTTCATTCATTAATTTCACAGCTATCGCCACAGCACCGCATCCCGCACCCAAATCCAGTATTCTTATTGTATCTTTTTTCACATTTTGTGTCATGCTGCCTAAAATTCTTTCCTTTTCTTCCAAAATGAATCTCGCAAGTACTTGACCTCCAGGCCAATAAATAGACCAAAATGGATCTTGCAATACATTTCTGGTCAAGGAATCAAATATTCCATTTGTATATTTATCATTGAATGGCTCGTGATATAAAGGACAATTCTCTGTTAGTAGGAATAATTTTAGTTCCGGAGTCAGATGATTGCAAGTCATTTCAGTGTTTTTTAAAATCACATTTGTCACGTCGTGATGATTCTGGATAAATCTTTTAAGCGAAGTTCTATGGCTATTACGCAGGTATCTCTCCCATACTTCCTTTGTGCTCTTTGAAAATTTTCGTGTGAAAAAAAGCGTCTTCAAACACATATTTCTCCCGATAATCATCATGCATCTTCTGATAATTTTCAAAACCTGAAAAAAAATTATCGATCATTCATAATGTATCATGTATAACTTCCGAGGAAGTTTAAAAATATATATATCTAGAAATCAAATCAGTTTTATAAAATCGAAGATTGGAAAAAGAAAGACAATCATTGATTACTACCGTTTTTCAATAACGACACCGATAAGTGATTATCTTTCAAGAAATATATCGCAATAATGATACGATTCACTTCACGTCCGCGATAAGATTATAAACTATGTTAAATTGTGTCTAACTCGAGGATCTTGAATACAGAAAATATTTTGTCTGTTATTTATTTCAAAAACTTCTGCAGTAAAGTATTTTCAAAATATTTCGTGTTAAACATGAATATCTTCTTATTATGCTTCAATAAGTATGCCCGTTGTGTCGACGTTGCAGTTATTCCCCAGAGAAATTTGCATTTACGCAAACAGCATTCATAACTTACGGGAGCAATGAGGAAAAGCTGTAAACGATAACAGAATGTTCCTATAATTACAAAAATAGTTCAAGTTATATATCTTATTTGAAGAAAGATATCTACTAAAAAACGACAATATATGTCCAAGATATTTTGGGATTTCCCCTCGATCTTTCACTTATAAAATATATCGTATTTATCATTTAGAGATATGAAAAAAAAACACTCGTGAAGTTTTTAATTTACCGACATTTCATTTCGTAATAAAAAATAGATTTTTAGCAATCCATTTTAGTTATGATTTACAATATTTTATAGAAAGGATTTTAATACTTTGTGGCCAATTATATAATTTCAATCGAAAAATGTCTTTAAAATCCTTGAATGATTCCATTTTAATGTCTTTTTTAAAAAAATAGTCTTCTCAGAATAAAAATATAAAAATCAGGGGGGAAACAATTTAGAATTTAAAAATATTTTGCATTCTATTGTAAATATTAATTCTAGAATGATGAAGTATCATATTTACATAATAAAACTATACACTATAAGATAATTTATTAACTTTTAAGAATAATTTCTTTTAACGTAAATATTATTTTTCCAAATTAATTACGGAAACATTCTCTGAACTGATGTAATCTTCGATATAATCTTGTTATATCACCGAAATAAGCGCGTTTGTTATGCAATACGCATTATGCATTCTCTTTCTTTCTCTCTCGTGGCAATATTAGCAGGCTCAATTATACTCGTTAACACAAAGAGGGTGACCGATGCAATAAATATGATTACGAGAGTAAACCTTCGGTTTCTGCGGTCTTTATACGACCAAAATAGAAGCAAGCGCAAGAATTCATATAACCATTTCTCTGAACTATTATTGTATAATAGAACTACATTCAGTGTTTGATTACCATATGTACCTTCCATTGTTTCTTATATCAACATCTTGTTATAATTTTATTGTTCGTGTTTATTTTTTAAGTGCTTAATGATAAACGTTTTTAAAGTTATTACATTAGTAATATGTTCTTTTATAATAGACTTAAAAGATAATCACGTAAATAACTCTCGTATATAACAATAGTTATTTACGTGATAATCTTTTTAGAAATTTTAATATACCGCACTACTACTATTATTATTTTATACTTTTATAACTTTACTATTTGAAAGTTTTATTTTATTCTGAATTATGTTATATATAATTTTTTAGGCGACAATGTGGGATTTTGCGTCACCAAAGTTAATAGCGCCATGTGATATATTTATCAGAAAGTTTCCCGATGGATTTTATTAATCCTTCGTTATCGTTAAAATTAAATGGATGATGAAACATGTGACGGAACAAAGCATGACCTGCATCATCTTCACAAAATATACATGTATATATACTATATTAATATAATGCATATAATCGATTGAGAGTAGTACGCTTGGTGAGTCTATCCAAGTCTATCGAAATGAAGTTTATTGACCGAAATAATCGCAACGGTCCGGTCAACGTGGCTGTTTCTAGTCAGGTGTGCTTGCGGATGATGAAACAAGATATTGATATTAGATACGTTTCTGATGCAAAACATACGAGTTTTCACAAGTCACGCTTATAATTCTTTTTCAAGCATACACAAAGTAATTCGCAATTATTTTAACAATTAAATTTCGAAAGTGTATTAAAAGTGTCCTGTATTTTCAGACTTTGGTTGCTCTTGCAGTGAACTTTTCAATTCTCTCGATGAACTTCGTTAGGCACGGTGTCATGACAATTTACACATGAACAACACACGTGTCAAAGATCGAAGAAGGACGTAACGATGAGATCGTTAGATAATATAAATGATGTAAAGCGTCACCTCGACCTGAACGCTGTTTCTCGTCGTCGATGGAAATTGTTTGCTCTTCTACTAAGTAATTATGTTTTCTAACACAACTGGTTCTCGGTAGATTCCGTTGAAATTTTCATCCTATTAAAAGTTTAACGCGAAGTATAATCAATAAGTATAATCACTTAAATCTGCTTGAACTACTGGAACTTTTCATTGATACATATAAAATGATACATCATTAATACATATTTATGGCTTGTTGAACCGAAATCACTGATTTTTTTCATTACAAATATTAATAATTAAAACTGTGAAGTAAAAAAGCATTAACTTTTCAGTTCTTAATATGAGGAAAAGAAATAACAATCAGTGAGTGGGTTCTGTTTTATTTCGATTATTCTTTATACCGGCATTAATGTTGCAAGTTTCGAGAACTCCGAGCCGCAATAAATATTAAGTAGAACGGGAAATTTAGATTTAACTATCTATGTTTTTATGTTTACTAAATTTATATAATTTCTTACTTATAATCGAAGCATAATAATTATGTAGAAAAATACGAAAACACGAAAGCTTATGTTTCTGATAATTTTACCTTGACCTTAGGTTCAACCGATGTTTCGACGAACCGCTTAAAACATACACAAACATGTGTAAAGAACTTAAACTACATTCATAATTATTTATCGATCTGTATGTAAATAATATGACATTCCAGTAGCTTTAAAATGAATCATGCATATGACTCTACGAATCAGCACATTCCATGTCAACATTGTGTGACATTACTGATATTTACCATAGTTAATTATCTCGGAATTTCTTGCCAAATAAAATTATTCTTTCTTTGTTCAATCAAATTTTTATTTTTAATATTCCGTCTTAATATCTGCGTATGTTATATATATATATTTTTCCTATCCGTAATATTCATATAAAAAAATTTTACAATTTATTATTAATTTATCAATTTGTCTAATATTATTATTCGTTTTTATTATTTTCTTTTTTTATTAATTCCCTTAATTCCTTTTTTCTGTTCTCAGAGAGCTTATGTTTTAGGATACGAAAGCAATGTTATTCTACTCTCTCCGAGAAATTTCGATACAGCGGATCTAACTCGATTAACGTTTCTTTATCGGACATTTTTCCTCGGATTTCCCGGTATCTCATCGCGGGTGTGTATATCGATAAAAAGCTCCGTTATGTACATACCCGAGCGACCGGCGCGACGGAATATCCGTGAA
This sequence comes from Mycetomoellerius zeteki, assembly GCF_001594055.1. Lineage (NCBI taxonomy): Eukaryota > Metazoa > Arthropoda > Insecta > Hymenoptera > Formicidae > Mycetomoellerius > Mycetomoellerius zeteki. The sequence continues at coordinate 3,421,326 of NW_017256287.1, read as the reverse complement.
ACCGTAGAGGGGACGGCCCGGACGACGGTGACGAGGTAGAGGCGTAAGCGCCGGTAGCGGGAGGACGGTCTCTATAAAAGCCGTGCCACCACCCCTTGCCAGGTCATACGTAGTCAGAACGGAAAGGAATCACGAGAGCTCTTCTACGAGAACGTTACGCGAGTGTTGCACGAGTTTGCGTCAGAAGGAATTTTAGTGAAAGCGGAAAAAGGGAAGGAAATCGCAAGGAGTGATTCAGTGGTTGGCGAGAGCTCAGCTGTAAAAACAACGCTGAAAATTCATTCGACGAACTTTACTGAGTCCACGAAGATTCTTACGTTCAGTGAAGTGTGCAAGAAAGGCGCATTGAGGATTAAACCGCCAAACGAGCAAGCATCAGAGATACCGACCGATATGACTCGTTGCCAGGAACCGCAGTCCTATCATGCACAGACCACAATGACCGACAGGTAGTTATTATTATACAAAAAAAGATATTGCATGAGATTTCCACGTGGCTTGCACGCAACACTCGAATGAGGAGTAGCACGACGGCCGTGGTTCTCTCTCAGCGGTGATAAAGAAATGCTTAGTCACGACGAGGTAATTTTGACTTATCTCCGATCTTTATTTGTTCTGATGAGAAATCTGTTGGTTTCACATTGTGCAATATAAATCCTAACTTGCACATTTCCGTATCTTTGATTTCGCAGAAATTATTTAATCGGAGATATGATTCTTAAAAGGAGTAGATTTCTTATCTTTTGACTTTGCAGAAGTTACTATCTGATGTTATCTAAAACTTAAAGAATTCATAAAAATTATCTTAGCGATTGCCGAAGTAATTTAAAAGTTACGAATGTCTTGGAATGCTTTACGTCTTCCACGTATAAGCGCGTATACAAATTAACGTCATAGATTCATGAAACTCGTTGTGGCAATTCCAAGTATTGCTCTACACTGTCGCGCCGGCTTACATAATAAGTAATAAACCGATGCGCAAATGATTGATCGAGGATGACTTACAGCGGGAAATCATCGTGGTGCGAGGCGTCTCGCTACAGTACGTCTAAAACCGTCGCGTGCGGCATGCTGCCGACCCTTCGAGAGCTGGCCTCCAGAGGATGCAACAGCCGGGGAAGCATTTGTCTGGTGCCCTTCGACATTGAGATGGACGCGGCCAGCCACCTTCAGATGACGCTACTCGAGGCTTATTGCCGGGAGATTGGAATCGAAGTGTTGAGCGTGTCCCAGGAGACGATACGACTGCACTTGTGTCCAGGAAGCACGGATCTGTCGTGCGTCCTGATAAGCGGCGACAAGTCATATTTTCCAAAGCTGCCGAAGTGAAGTACAAAGACTCGTCCTTGAGAGCTGAAACTAAAGGACCAGATTTCATGCCGGTCTTTCACAAGCCGAAGTATTTTGCTGAGGTCCCTGCGTCGGGGAGATTCTTCACGCAAAGGATGAAGAAGGGAGTTTTAACTCGGCAAGCAATGTGTCCTGTGTGTCTCACCAGCGAGGCTGCTGATAATCGACATTTTATATCGAAATATGTATAAGCGAGATATATTCAATCGTTCTCGCTATATTTTAGCTGTTTGGAAACACTTTCTGTACTTTGAATTCTTCTCTGTCCTCTTCCTCCAAAATACGAGTACTTATTTCTATTTAAATGCAGAGAGTGAAAAGGGGGGAGGGAGGCAAGTGAGGAGAATAGATCTGTTATCGTTAAAACAAAGATTATTGTATGGTCGATCGAATGGTGTTTCTTTCGGAATCACTTACTCAATGATTGTAGGATATGAAATATTAATTAGCGTATGTAACATGCATATCTATCAATTGTATACATTTGTCGTGAAAACGAATTAATCTTTGTTATATTTTACGAACATCGACAGTTGAGGTGTGTCGAAGAACAATGTAAATGTATAATATAATCGTTTGATAATATTATATGATATAAGAAAAATACAAAGCTCTCTTTTATTTCCTGTACCTATCCTTTACGCATCTTATTCTATCTCTATTTATACGAAATCGGTAATAACGTGCTTAATCCATTAAAACTTTTCTCATAGCTTGCAAAATACTTGAGGAATTCCAATATCACTTCCATGGAGGAATTAAAAATCCTGAACGTGACGTGAGTAGGTACACATTCAAGGATAAAACGTACAGTTATACGTAAAATATAAAACTGATTGCGATCTCAAATGAGTATAAATATTTTGGATCAATTATTCTCTCCCTCTTTCTTCCTAATAAATTAAGATATATTTTACTTTGAGAAGTAATTTAAAAAAATATACTCTAAGCGCGCGCGAAGAATATCTTTTGTATGCTCAGTCACTGTTTTACTGTTTCCTTTAACAGACCAACGGCCGAAGTTACTTTTCATTTTTTCGGGAATTCCGACGATGGAGATAAAATCCGCGAATCTCTCAATCGACTCGTACAACGTCGACGTCTCAGTGAAATTGCATTGGAATCTACACACTTTACCTTTCAGCAAAAACCCGCGCTTAAGTTACAGGTAATTTATTGCAATTTACATAAATGTATGATGTAACATCGCGTATTTGAATATTATTGCAAAAGCAAAACAAAATGGTATACATAAAATATATACGTATAATACATACAATACAATTAAAATTTAAAGGCATTCTCTGCCTCTCTAATTTTTCTGAAAAAAAAAGGATATTTGAATTGGAATTAAAATAGTTAAAATTTAGATAATAAAATTAACATTTTTGAGAATGCGATTAATTGCTACATAATTTAAAAAATTCTAAAAATTATCGCGTTTTAGAGTCTGCGTATTAATCAAGTGAACGATGAGGTTCACTTGGGAGAACAAATCGTCTTGTCGTGCGCTGCTCAAGGAAGTTACAGCATAAGTTTCACTTGGTACAAAGATGGCATGTTGGTGAACACGAGTAAAGCTATCAGGTAACCGAACTGTCGACATTTCGGAGTTTACATTACAATATCGTAAAGCAACAATTAATTAAAGTAACAATGTTAAAATATATAATTTGTATGTATTTCATTCTTTACAAGGAAGTAAGGTTTTCTCAGCTTATCAATCAGCACACACAATATTAAAAAAATATTTTTAAAATATTTATTTAATGTAAAAATATTAAATGTTTATAAAGTGTTTATAAAGTGTTTTTTAAATATTGTGTGCTGTTTAAGTTACTCATTCGCTTTGCTATTTTAGAGAAATTTGGATTAATCATTTGCCGAATGATGGATCGGATTTATACACATCAATATTGACGATCGAGAAGGCGAACCTGCTCGATGCCGGTCAGTACACGTGTCAGGTAGTTGACTGGGGTGTGCAGCAATGCAAAAGTATCTACATCGAGGTCAGGGATGAGCCGGACGTGAAGGTGGTGCCGATGAGCGCCTCTATAGAGAAAGTAAACCGCAAATAGATTCGTTCATTACAAATAATTAAAATTTAAAACAAAAAGACATGTATTAATATTGCCAGACGTTTTTTCGCAGGGCAACGATATACAACTAACATGTATGACTCCCAACATGCGTAACATCGGGATCGGCTTCGGTTGGACGAAAAATCGCGCCTTGCTCAAATTAGAACCCGGTCGAGCAGTTTGGGAGGATCTGTATCCAGCTGGTAGCATTCTGAAGATCACTAATACTCAGGTACAAGCGCCATGTACATTGATTTCTTTATTCAATTAAATATTGGAGTTCAATGTAGAATAACATAGTCTCTTTTTTTAAATTAAAATTAAAATTACCTTACAAGGAACATCATGAAAGTGTCCCCATTCGATTTTGTGCTCACCCTTTAATATATTGTTGTCTAGATCAAAATGAAGGACATATATTTTTTTATACGCGCCCATTTTTATTTTTAGAGGGAGATTTTATTTGAAACACTTTTAGATAAAATTAAAAAATATATTAAAGAATATTAGTGGGTATATTTGATAGATCTATTTAATACAAAGTAGGTTTGGCATTTTAGAAATCGGCGATTTACACCTGCAATGTAGCGCATAAGTCTATGTCCGTGCGAGTTGAAGTCATGAATCGAACTCTGATACCGATATGCTTTAAAGAGCAGTCCTGGGGTTTGCAATGGCCAGACACTGCACCAGGATCAGAGGCGCTGCTAGAATGCCCCCGATATTTCGTAGGTCGACGAGTGTCCAGGCTCTGCTCGATGAAAGACGCTACTACACCCGAATGGCAAATACCGGATTTCTCATCCTGCTTATATGAGCCGTTGATTTTACCATATAACAATGTGAGTATTTTATTCTTTTTATACTTTATAATTGATTTGTCTCGTAAGAAACTTATTTAGAATCAATTAAAATAACTTGATGTTTTTAATAAAATAATATAAAATGTATGAAATACATCTTTAAAATAAATACATAAATTGTGATAAAACAAATTAGAGAATGTACGTAAGAATTAAAAGGCCGTTGCAATATTTTGTAATATTTGATTATTAATTAGGTTTTAACATTTATTATTGAATACGTGATAGAAATTTAAAAGTAGTTTATATGTTTTGATATAAAATAAAAGGAAATTAGTAAAAATGTTCGCATTTTAATTCACGATCAAAGTTGACTAGTTTGATTTGCTACACTTGATTAAAGATCCAAATTTATTATCAAAGTAATAAGTTGCAAAATCGATCTAATTTGCAGTTTCGAAGTCTGACATTGGGTTATCAAAAAATCATGAGTTCGGATACGATCCTCGCCTTTTGGGAGCTCTTGCGCAAACGTGCATTACCGCTTTATCCTGGCGAAGGCGATCGTATAATAAGTATGTTGTCTGAAATCGAACGATATCAGCACAATATCGATCCACAGGATGCATACAACTCTGCGGAGGCTTTGAGTCACATAATAAATCGCATATTGAGCGATGAATATTCGATCTTGAGTCAAGAGGTAAAGACAATGTAAATATAATGTAAGAAAAAAGTTTAATTTTCAGTAAGATTCAAATAACAATGTTTTTTTTTGCTTAATTTTAAACATAAAGCTGTTATTTTAAAAATTGTCCTGGCTGCAGAGTACCTCGTTATTTCGTAATACAGTCTTGTTAAAAAAAATAACAGTTGTTCATCCAGAGAATTTACAAAAAGTATTTACTTAAATCTGTTTCATATCCAAAACTCTCCTTTCCCCTACTTATAACAAAATTACAAACTTCCAAATCATCTGTTTTTAGAAACTATCAGTGTTACTTCAACTCACGCAACGCAATTTAATTCACTGGTCCAAACAGCTGAAAGATATGCATAAACATCTATCTCTATCATCTATGGTTATAGATATTCAGCAACTACAATCTCAGAGTGGAGACAGTATAACGCATTCTCTTCAAATACCTTCGGCCGATTATATGTAATTATTTTTATTAATATCTATTATTCATAATAGATTTTCTCTTTTTAGAGATCTCCTTCCAAAATAATATATCCTTTTACTTATTTATATACTTATTTATATACGTTTAAAATTATGTTCAAACTAGCTTCCACATTTTTATATAAATTTTTATATAAATTATTTATTTGTGGCAGATATCCTGATTGGTACGAAGATAAAGTAGCTATACGATTATGGAAAAAGAAGCAGCGTAATATAAAGTCTAATAACACATTTACTGGAATCGTTATCGTATACAAAAACATGTCGCGCTTTATACCAACAGCATATATTAAGGAACTCGAGTAAGTTGATTTATTTTGAAAAAAATCGAACAAAAGGCAAGAATAAGCTTACCTATTTTTATGAATTCGAAAATTTATTTAAGTTAATAAAACCAAAATTAATAAATAAAAAAATTATATATATTATATATATATAAAGAGAAAATTAAATTAATTGAAGATTAAAATTAAATTAAATTTTCTTAATTTTAAGATTAATTTTTTCAATTTATTAAAAAATATTCAAATTTAAATATAATAATTTTATCATCATAGTGATGGCACGGATCTAGAGTTTCGCATTAATTCTCGAGCGATTGCCGTCGCAGTTCCCACTTTTGGTATCGATAAATATAACAAGATATGGGTTGATCTGCAAATCCGGCATTTACAAAATCAGACAAGTTCTTGGAATACGTCATGCGGCCTAATAGATAACACTGGATCGTGGGATCTCGATACTTGCATAGCAAACACAGTATCCGGCGATGTAGTAACGCATTGTTTGTGCCCTACTACGGGGACAATAGCTGTTTTCTTGACAACTCACGCAGTAAAAGTAAATATAGCTTCATTTAAGAAAAGCTACCGTTTTAACATTTCGTGTTATTCTATCACTTATAGAATGCATATCCTAGAATTCTTATGTATGATGGAGTTCATTATGTAATCTACACAAAATTTTCCATATGATGAACAAAGAACTACATTTTATCGTTATTTATCAATTTCTTGAACGTTATAGGTAGTACTGGCGAAAACAGAACAAACCACGTTCATTATAATATTCGGATGCAGCAGTTGCCTTGTTCAGTGCTTGTTATCTGCTCTGATACTAGGTACTTTTTGGAGAAAACACAAAAGCTGGCTGAATTTTCTAAAACTCCAATGTTGCGGCGCACTAATAGGTGCAATGGCTATCTTCATTTACGCCGTCCATACTAATCTTCCAGAGGTAATCATGTCTTCGTTTATAAAAAAAATTTAGAACATTAACTCTATAATTTAAGTCTATTTAAAATATGATGTTCTATCATGAAGTAAATCTTATATAAATTATAAAATTGTTATATGAATCTTGAACTTAATACAAACACTTCGTTTTGAATATAACTGCATATTTGAGAATCTTATAAATTATAATCTAATCCAATTTAATATCCTCACTGATTTCTCCCTGTTTCAGTCATCTTACTCGCTCGTGGCGATAGGATTAGAGGCATTCCTCCTCGTGGGCATGTCTGCGCCTATTTCCGAGGCTCTAATAGTATATGCCGAGCTCACGCAAATTCGACCGAGCCAACATCTTCAGCCTACAGTGATCGCTGTAATAACTGGTATGACCTTTAAACCCAGAGCTTTTGAGACGCGTATCGTCAAGCATCACTTTTAATCGCTGTTTCTTAGGTGTTCCAATCTTAGCTGTATTTGCAACTGAATTAACGCATAAGAGTACGGGATGGAGACACGAATCCTGGTGGCTCATATATGGCAGTGGTGTCTATAACATATTTGTCAGCTGCGCCACGATGATGTTTTTAGTATTCATACTACTGTATATGGGGGTGCTCCACAAAGTTCACACATTAGTGGAGGAGAATGTGATGAAGAGAGAAGCTATAGAAACAAGGTACATAGATGCATCAGAATATTTCGTAAAATTTGACGACTTTTTTTACAAGTCATTCAATCTTTTTTCCGTTGCAGAATACGAATATTGCACCGCGCGGCTATCGTCATATGCGGCATCATTGCTATGGAGGCATCCTCTATTTTCTACATAAATTCATCATCTGTAATTTTTCACTACGTATTTGCGTCCTTATCTTTCGCTCTGGTAAGTTTCTTCACAAAGAATACTTATATTGGTTAAATAATAATAATAAATATATTAAAATTATTCGCTAATTATTGATGCGCAGGGCTTCAGTATAATAATCGTATACATCGTTAATGGCGAGAATGCAATTATCGGACCAATGTTGCGAAGAATCAGATGGAAACGTCGCAATGTGAACGATGAATACACATCTGAACCCATTAAAGGTATCGTGATGTGAACTTATTGACGTGCATTATGACATCAAAAGCAAATTTTGTGATAAATTATTGTAAAAAAAAAAACGCCAAAACTTGATTTACAAAATACTAATACTATTCATATTATTCATTAGTGTGCTCGAAAGCTGATGCTGAGGTGGAAAACGATTCAGCTACTCCCCCGACATCGTCTTCAATTGCCGGCGAGCCGTATAGAGAGGCACGAGGCATCGCCGCGGGTAGCATAGATATGCGTGAATTTGTGTCTGAGTCTTCATCTGCCTACGCCAAGTCCTCCGTCCCCGCGACTAGATTCCTGCCTGAGATCCGAATAGATCATTCAGATAATATCGATCTTGAGAACTACAATACGAGTCCGCGAAAGTATCAGGAGGTGTTCGTCGACTCGGCGTTCTCCGCACGTAGCTGTGCCAATGATGTAGTGGCCTACGGTGTTAATGAGCGCAACAGCTTCCGTGGCGACGTATCGGGCAAGTATCGTGGCGACGGTAAGACCTTCCTGCCAACGGCGAGCGTGTCCCCCGAGTCCTCGGCCAAGGTCCTCTGCAGTGCCGATGTGGAGTCGCGATTAGGCGCGATGCCAGACGTCACGTTGGCTGTGAAAAGTGACGTCGAACTGTCATCGCGTACAAGCGTGGAACTGAAGAGCCGGGAACACGTGGTGAGCGCCATGCCGGACATCGCCAACACGAGTGAGCGCAAGCAGCCTGACGGCGAGGAGAAGACGCCGGAGATCGTGGTAACGACAGGTGGCTGCGACAATGCAACCAGCGGTATGCTAGATCGTATCTCTCACGATCTTGACTATCTGCTTAATCGCACGCACGCCAAAGAAGGAGCTTGAAATCTGCCAAGATCGTGAAAAAGTATACACGTAAAAAGTGCAAATATAAATTGTTAAATTTGTACAAAACGGATTTCACCAGAAATTTCCACATAAATAAGTGAATCGCAGGTCATTTCGTGTATCGTAGTTTATTTAGGATAATATTCATCAATATTGTGTTTTTGCTATGTAATGGGAAGTCAACGTGATAACGCGATGAACGTATTGGGAGCTGCAAACCAAAGTCTAAAGTACATATACATATAATCCCTTCTTATTTCTTATATTCTCGTATATTCTGCACCAGAACGCTAATTGTAATTAATCGTTGATCACGAATCGGCGATAGTCGTAAAAGAAAATTCGATGCGACAAGTGATCATCATCGCACTCCATCCATCAGAACTTACTTTAAATATAATCTCGAAATTTTCATGCTCTATTATAAACATTTATATTCACGTCCATTGTATATCATGAGGAGACTTTATTGTCCCTCATAATAAATAAATAGAATACTAAAGAATAAAATGTACTGCGTAAAAATTCGATTTATGTATAATTATTGTATAGATTTTCAGAAGGTGAGAGTATTCAATTGAGCGTTTCCGAGTTAAAGTATTTATTTATCACTGTCATCGTACAGCCCTTTCATAATATCCACGAGTCAGTCGTCGCGCTTTTTTTCGTCGTTTATAATTTGTATTATAAAGCTATACACATTCAATTTAGTTTGATAATCTACTTACATACTTAAGATCGAAGTTTATGTTGTAGGTAATAGGTACCTCTAGTAGAGTTAGTCGTTTACTTAATGAGAAATGCTTCACTGAAATTGATTCGACCGAGGTATGAAATTGGAGCGGTATTTCTCTTGGCCAAGCACGTGTTATAAATGCAAAAGACGTAATAAGATCTGTGTTAGTCTGTTAGCACTCGAATATACCTATATGACTAGTTTTCTGTGTTTTAACAGATTTTTCTTAAAAATATAAAATATTTACAAGGATTTTCGGCTAATTTTATCGAGATTTAATCTTGGTTTAATCACATCAATAATACCCAAGTATAGAGCAGGGCCGTGGCTTTATCCGATTACTACCAAATTACGCTATTGAGCCAGTATTACATCTCTTACAATCTTGCCTACAGAACTAAAAGTAAAATGAACAAGCACGCTACTATACTTTCTCTCGCGAATATTTATATTCGCTCACTTTTTTTTTACAGACTTTACAATAGACTGAGTATTTTGACAAAAATAATAAATGTGTTAAGAGATCGAAAGTTTTGTCCGAAAGAAAAAAAATTAAGAATCCATACAATATTTAAATATTATGGATTTTATAATAGCTGTACAATGAAGAGATAGTCTTTTTTTCTTACGCATAATTGAATTATTCTTGTTGATTTGCACGCACAAAATAAATTTTATGGTATATGTTGTCATGATGAAAAGCATGATATACAATTTCGGCGTATTAATTTTCGTGTTTTGTAATTCTAAGAGATGTTATGAGAAACATGATACATAACGAACTTTCGTAACTGTATCCCGATAGGTAGATTACGACAGGTAAGTATCAAATCGTACGTAGCTTCGTATAAATATGAATCAATATCCAGCAGACCTCTAACTATCCTCTTAATTATACAATCACAAGTATTTGGTCTTTTTACATTAGATTTATACATTCTTTGTCGCATACCTATATAATGATATAACAGGTAAGACCTGTATAACGTAAAAACTCTATAGAATATAGAGGACCAACGAAATTTGAACGGAAGTATTACTTCAAGAGCCTAAATACGAAAGTAAATATACTAAGCAGTTCCTAATTTGCAGTCATATTCAGCTTAGAGGTGTAGCCACGGCACCCTCCCATTTTTACTTCCATTCCTCTTCATTCTGTTTACTTAAATATAAAAATACATAGCCAGTCTATACATAAAGCGTGCAAAGTGGCACAGTGAACTGAGTTATCAGACGTCCTGGATGGTTAACTACCGCTCTCGCTGATTGTCGGCGGTTCTGCATCATCATGAAGTTTACTCGTTTTGTTACTTGACACAGGTATACCTGAGGTTTTTGGCAGCAGGTTAGTTGCATTATCACTATTGGATGTTGTGGCGTTGCACACGGAATTGTCAAAGTGTTGCAGACATGGAAATTCCGAACCAGGCAGCAATAAAGTAGTTTGAGTAGGAAGATTAGTTAATGATACCATTCCTGGCATCACTATTTGCTTGTTGAAGTATCTCCTCAATGCCTCTTCAATTAAATTGGCTATTTTATCACGATCGTTCTGCAACATAAGTAAGCATCTTGCTAAAGCAAACTAAGCTTTCGCAAAACGGGATTGCTCATTGGCGATATGAGCGAGATAATTTACCTCATTAATAAATCCAAAATGTACAAGTTCCTGTGCGAGAAGCATTGAGGTGTCCATTTGGCTCACAGGACACGTCAATTGCCTATTCATTTTGTCATCCATTCGCAACAATATTGTCATCTGAATAAAATAATATACCGATTTAATAATATACCGATTACTTCATAGGTTATCTCGCTAAAATGTTCTATGGACCACTCACAAGTAATTCACTACTATCTTCTCTAGGCTTAACATTACACATCATATTAACTACTCTTCGAGACTCCACGTCCACGGGCTCGGGTGTAACCGATTTAACCGATTCTGTCACTTCGGGCGATATCGCCCTCGGTCGGACAGGCGGAGGTAATTTCGCCATAAATGCAGTCAATGGATATATTCCGTACCTGGCAATGTAAAATCACTCTGGTTACCAATTTATCCGACATAAGACACAAAATCCAGGTCGATGTATCTCACGACTGAGATACTCACTTTACATCTTCAACAAATTTTTCTAATTTCTCCGTAACAGGAATATCACTTAAACGAATTTGTTGCGGAGGTATGCCTTGATACTTTATTTCGGCGACTACAGTATCTGGTCCATATAGCCTTTGTAACACTTCGTCTGTGATTGTTTCCGAAATGTTAGCTATAAAAAATTTCAACGTTATGTGTTATTTATAATCGTAATCATTATAAGTATCTTTAATTATCCCAGCTATTCTAAAATAAAAATTAAATAGCATATAAATTATACATTTGCTTCAACTTACTAGCTGAGTTGACCAAGGCGTGTGCTGCAAGCAGCTTGAGAGAATGTACTTCGAACAGAACGTGATGAAATAGCAGCTCTCTCGCACTCGGTCTACTAAGCGGGTCCACCTGAAGACATTTACGAATAAAATCTTTTTGTTGAACATCATCTAAAGATTCTATTGTCTTCTGGATGTTCTCTTCGGTAACAATTGTACCCGTATCACCGTTTCCCTGAATTTCCAACGCAGCCATCTCCAAAGCACACATCCCGAACGAATAAATATCAATGGCAGGTGTAACGGAATCTTAAAAGAAATAACAAGTAGTTAAAAAATATTTTAAAATATAATCCATGTATGCATAAACAATGCACTTACTTCCATATTCTGGGGCCACAAAATGCATATTCTTCATGTTTGTTCTACAAGTCTTGATGTGATGATGAATTGCGTCCGGGGCTACTGTAATTAGAAAAAGATCATTGCCACTTTCACAAACTGCTCCATTCCAAGAAAAACGTCAACATAAAAATGACATATTAATGTGAACGTATTCGACAATGTGTTAGAGTTGGTAGGGCAGCCACCAGACAGAATTATGTAGGTGTTACATATGTAAACAAAAAATATATATTCCTGTAGACATTATAAACAATAGACACAATGGACATCAATAGTTTTAAATATATAATATTTACTACGCATTCCGTATGTTTGCTGCCAAGATGAATGACTAAACCTCTCTAGAAAAATTGTGTTTCAGCTGAAAATTTATCCTAAAAGTAACTTGAGCCCTCGTATAATTAATAGTTTTCACATGTATAAATGTAAAAGTGTCTCTGAAAAGAGAAGTATGTTCCTTGGATGATCAGATGTACAAATAAAACGTAATTATTTCGTAAAAAAAAAAACCATATATTTTTCTGTTGATTGCACAGTTCTGCTAGAAAGAACCACTTTTGTTGAGTCGGAAGAAATATAAATTTGGAAAGTAAAATCCCTTAATTAAGAATTATAGAGCATATGAACAAAAAGCTATGTATTAAAATATAATGAAAATGCGTGCGCTAGTGATTGTGAGAAGAACAAAGAGGCGCGGAAGACACTTTGCCCTTCTTAGTTAAATACAATTAATAACCAGAACAAGATAAATAGTGCAACATAGTGGCACTAACATAATAAAAATAAATTTTAATTATTTGTACATTTAATGGAGCTACTTAATAATTAGTATAGGAGTTGTTTACCTCTCTATGCCTAATTTACTTAGCTGGCAATAGTTGATGACAATCTGCCAAATGATTTTTTCTTGAAATTCATCACCTTTGACAATAACATCAATTGACCAATAACGCCAGACACCGACGTTGGTGGACTTATCCTCTGGATGGATGAAAGTACGATTTGTACTTCCTCTCTCTTCAAAGGCTTTGCTGTGTTTTTTTCATTATCTAGATTAGCCTATTTGCTACAATTAAAAATGAGGACTCAAGTTACTCCTAATATGAAAAGGCAATTTAACACAATCTTTCTAATGGACTCATGTTACTAACATCATATAAAATTACAGGAAAACGCGTGTTATAATAGAGTATTAATATCTATAAATAATTCTTCAAATACCATTTAAATTAAATTCAGTATAATTGCATTCATTCCTATATAATCAATTCGGACATGTATTCATACATTCACATGAATATATATATATGTATGTATATACATATATATGTATATACATACATATAAAAGAATGTTATTTACGCTAAAAAAAATTTAACTATTTACAAATGATTAATAAATATCATGTTTGATATATGTATCCCTGTTAAATACATTATAATAATATTGTTTTAAAAATATTCAATTTGATGATACTGTCTTACAATTATAATTATTTAAAACAAATAATTATTTGGTAAGACTGAGCATACATATTTATGTAAATAAATATTTCCGTGATGTTTGTGTGCCAAAATCATTAGAGAACCACCTATGTGAACCACACACAATGATGAATCATATTATTTGTCATGTTTTCAGTCAGGAACTGAGTCATATAATTATTATTTATTTCAGCTGAGTAATGAGTAAATAAAAGGTACATATATATGTTTATGTATTGTATACAATACGACAGACTTCTGAAAACATCTACTTCACTTTTGTATGTATGGACGCTAAAAAAACAGATTCGAACTTAGAATACATATGATAAATTGAGCAAAAAAATATTGACGTATTATTTCTTGCTCATTTAAATGAGTAAAATATGCCTCCTAAGATTTAAGTCTTGACATCCTATATAAACACAAAAAAGAGAGAGAGAACTAGTAAGAACATAACTGCTACTGTCTTTGTCTCATCTCAAAAAATCACGGCATAAGATTTGCCGTTTTTTTGTGACAGATGGAAAATTACGACAAAATAGAAATATAAGCTTCTGACAACCCTGTGAATGAGAAGATGAAAATACCTCATACATATATGTATGTAATCTCATCTTGTTACGTATTAATTACTTTCGTTCAGAAAATAATGATCCTATCGTATGATGATCTGTGTTTACCATACACAAATTCAGACAAGCTATCTGATTTTGTTTAAATATAAAATGATTTCTATACACAATATATATTCAATGTAGAGAAAATTCTATTTCTTTTTTCATAAAAAAAAGTACTTACCTGAACCAATTTTTACAAGTCCGTTATGTTGGATAAATATAGTGTCACAAGTAAGATTCCCATGTATAATAGGAGGTGAACAGGAATGCAAATAACTGAAACATTTCAAATGCAACATAAGTCGAGAATAGAAGTTGTATAGTACGTATTACATGTGTATATTGTATATACACAGAGTATCTTGAAATTCGTTGTAATATCATTACAGCGTAAAACTTAAGTAAAATGTGAAAGTTCTCGTGAAAAATTAAGTAATAAAAGTGTAAGCCATTTTTCTCCATGAAGTAATTTTTTAATTAAGTATGAACCTTCAAAGTTTGACTAATCATAAGCGTTGGTTAAAGAATCATTTGTCCATGAGACGTGCGTACAATGATAATTGATACTAAACAAAACATTGCCGCTGCATGCACATTATCACACGACTTTTTAACCAACGCTTACGATTAATCAAACTTTAAATGTTTATACTTAAAAAAACTTACGGGAAAAAATGGCTTACACTTTTATTACTTAATTTTTACGAAGTTTCACGCTGTAATAATATTACCTTCGAATTTCGGGACACCCTATATACACATTTATATATTGTACATATTGCTATACCTGAGTGCAGAAAGTATTTGCGTACACCACCGTTTCCACGCTTGTAGAGGCAACCTTTTTACATTACGTTTCGTTCGTTTTAGGAACTGTTTCAGAGACCCGGATGACATATATTCCGTTATAAATATAACCTGAAAAATAATATAAAAGAAATATTAATAAAAAATATGCAAATTTTGTATTATATAGGCGCAACGAAAATTGTAATACGTATAGGTAGTTTACTTACTCGGGGTTTGTCATTATGGGTATCTGTCCAATACCTATGAAATTTAACAATGTTAGGGTGCTCCAATTGGGTGAGGTTCTCAAAAACAAGTTGTATCTTTTCTTCCTGAGCCTTGAAGTTTTTTCTTTCCGAAAATTGCACTTCATTCCATACCACTTCAACACCTTCTTCTGTATCCATCGCCAAATAGGCACAGTCAATTCCTGGAACATCTCTTTGTTCCACCTATAAACAAGCATTAGTTTATGTATATATAATCTATATATTTCTGTAATTACTTGAACAAAAAGTAAAAAATTATGAAAAATACATTTATTACAAAAACATATAGTGCGATATAATATTGTTAGTAATCACTGTTATGTAGTCAATATATTTAATTATACTCGAGTTTATGGCTATTTATTCAAGTATTCCATTATTTCGGATATTGTTTAAATATTTGACGTAAATACATAAATACATTGTCAAAACGCTTTGTAAATACATGCTACAGACTGTGACTGAGCAGATTTATTCAATGCAATCTATGACTCTATATATAGTATAATGGATTGTATTACCGTAATCATCCATTTTAAGTGTACTTAAAGTGGTGTTGAAATGATTTCAACGCCTATTTACTATTACATGAATGTGACCTTGTGAAGAATTTGAGGAGGGGAGATAATTCAGAAGAGGGTTTGCCACACTGTAGACATTAACGATAATAATTGGACTTGTTCGGACTTGTCGGACTTGTTCATAATAGTATAATGCATGTAAATTGTTGTTGTCTCCATACAAATTAGTGGAGTATAATTCTGTGCAAAATATTTTAAAGAAATAACTCAACGCAAGTACAATAAAACATAGGAATTATCCTGCCTGCTGCTTTGCAACGTACGTACTTCCATTGTATCAGTAACTTCGTTTTCTGTTCCTCGTGTAGATCCGAAGCTAGAACCCTCAGCTAACGTTGATTTGGAACCTACATATACCTGAATAGGCACATTTCCCACAATTAATAAAAAATATACTAAATAGATATAAAGATTTATCTCTATGCACACATAAATATACATATAGAAGATAATATCTTTATTAATCTATTTCATAAAAGCCATTATTTTTCACAAAATACAAAAAGCTAAAATCACAATGCTTACTTTACAAAATATACACATTGATAACTCAAAAGAATTAATGATAAATTACAAATTTTAATCATTATAAAATATAGAAGTACACATGGCAATAAATAACTTAAAAAAACTTAATAAAATTATTTGTAATAAAAAATATGTTCTAGTTTCTATTATTAAAATAATATGATGGTGCAAAATCGATGAAACAAATATTTCCACAAAATATGATCAATAATTATATTGGAATAAATAGTCCAAGTACAAAAAGAAAATTTGGGTAACTATTAGAATAAATTATATAACGAAGCATAAAATCTTTACTTAACGTCGTTAAGACGATAAAGATTGTTTTATTTCTAAGCAGAGAAGCTGCGTGCGAGGTAAGCATGATCAAAATAATTTCATTGATTTATACCTTCGATAACAGAACGTCAGCAGTCTATTTTTAGGGCAAAATATGAATGAACCTAATATTGGTTAGACATTTGTGCCAAGAATGTGAGTTAAGATACAGATGAAGTATACTAAATAATATGAGAAGCACAATAGTCTAAAGGAGATATTTCATGCAAAAGCAATTCTCTATAATCCAAAACCTTTTGAACCAGCTGGATACATATAACCATCTGTATAAATGCAACATGAAACGAATTATGCTAATATTTATTATAACGCGAACAAAGACATATTAAATAAATTTATATTAATAAAAATAAGAGACATTCATAAATTAAGATATAAAGAAACATAAATAAGATGTGAATCTCTACTTTGATATTTTGATACATTTAAATATATTTACAAATTTAATTATATAATTATAGTAATTGCATTATGTTAGATAGTGTATGTAAAGATAATAAAATAATTTTAAAGATACATAAACAAAAACATATTATTTTAGATATTAATATGTAAGAGACAATCATAAATTAAGACCTCTATTTTTTGTAACTCTTAATGACACCAACACTGTTATAGAATAAAGACATAGAGAAACCTAAGACATAGAGAAACACGAATAAGATGTAAATGAGTTTTTACTTTGATATTTTGATACGTCCAAATATTTTACAAGTCATAGTGCAATATCTATAATCTAGTATATAATTATAGTTACGTACAGTATGCCGTAGAGATAATGATCTCGAAAGTACATAAGTAAAAATATAATATTTTAGGTGATGTGTAACATGTAAATTATCATAATTTAGAAGTAGAAATCTAAAGCCTATTCTGTAATTGCGTAAGCGTAATTGTAATTGGATGTAATTGTAAAGCCTAATCTACAATTATTTAAATATAGTTATAAGTGGTTGTAATTGTAAGAATTCTCTAATTACAATTGGATATTCTCTTTGTATTCAACTGTAATCAGTTAATTCTTACAAGTACAACCACTTACTACAATTTATGCAATTGTAGATCGGGCTTAAAGTTCATTTTACATTTGTAGATGTGGTTGTAAATAGTTGTAACTATAAGAATTGATCAATTACAATCGAATGTGAGAAGAATATTCAACTACACTGAAAAAAATTGCTAAATCTGAGTAAATATTTTTTTGAATAGTTTAAGTGTGAACATTTATTTAAAATAAATAAATATTTGCTTAATAAAAGAAAATGATACTTAAATCAAATTAATGGTTCTTGTATGAATGTTCTTGTATCGAAATATATGTTTACATTTAGTAAATATTTACTTGGAACTAT
Organism: Mycetomoellerius zeteki; assembly: GCF_001594055.1. Taxonomy (NCBI): domain Eukaryota; kingdom Metazoa; phylum Arthropoda; class Insecta; order Hymenoptera; family Formicidae; genus Mycetomoellerius; species Mycetomoellerius zeteki. The sequence continues at coordinate 3,403,229 of NW_017256287.1, read as the reverse complement.
TAAAAAAATATTTACCTAAATTTATTTTTTTTTCTGTGTATGATAGGTCAATTCTTACAACTACAATAACTTATGACTATGCAATTGTAGAATGAGCTTAAAAAAATATAGGAATATACTACACTTTTAAACCGCTCAGCTAAATAATTAGTTAACATTAATATAAATATAACAATATTACAAATCAACTTTATTGATCACAATCATGTTTCAACATCAACAGGTGTGTTAGGGCAATTAAAATCTGTATTATCACTCCTAATAAGTCATTGTTATAATAAATAGAAACCAAAAGTTTGAAAAATATCTAAAAGATATCTGAAAGAATAGAATCTTCCAGAAATCTTCAGGTTTGTTTGCGTCGCTTGCAATTTTTGCACCTAGAACCGTTGCTTTCTCTCTTTTCAACGTCCGATTCTACCCATATTCATCTCGTTTTAAGTGTAAAAAATTTTCATTGTGAGAAACTTCAAAAGAAATTTCGAGAATTTTCGAAAGAAATCTCGAACAACGCAAACAGACCTTTTACACCATCCTTCAGTCCTCTGGCAAGCTGCAGCGAAAAGCATAGGCTCGAAATAGAAAACAATCCATCCAACAATCCATCTAACACCACAGATACAAAATGGAAAATAGTCGAACATGTAAAAGTCTACCTCAGTGGAGTAGTTATCAGCAGAAGAGAATGAGCGAAGGAAAGGGGGAAACAAAAGATAGAGCGTACGTTTGAAGAGGTCGTAGAAACATGTTACCTCTTCCCGGCGCTTAAGCCACCGCCCGCACGGGCTCTCTTCCAGGATCTCGCTCTCATCCTCCGAGTCTTCACCACTTTCCCGCGGTGACTTGTGCTCTGGGTCCGTGCTGGAGCGGCTCCCGGGCATCACACACGCTTGCGATTAGTTAGAGAGGCAGCAGCGAACAGCAGGCCAAACTCATCGGTGACGATCTCCAGTGCGGTGCACTCTTCCTAGTCTCGCATCGGGCGACTCGCCACGACAACGACCGGCGACGTACTGGCTCGTGGGATGAGCGGATGTACACGGAGAGCAGCGGCGGTAGCAGCGTCGGTGTCGTCGATGTCGGCTACGGCAGCAGCAACAGCAGCAGTCAACAGCAGCAGCAGCAGCAGCAGCGGCGACGACGACAATGACGACAACAGTGACGACGACGACGACGACAACGACGACGACGGCGGTGACGATAATGGCAATAACAACAATAATAACAATAACAAAGTCGCGTTACTCGTGCGTAACAACGCGTAGGTAGGGTACTACGTGTCCCTGGCTCGCACTGCACTCACAAGTGACACATGCAGGTGCACGCAATGCGCCCGCTCGTCTCTAACTGGCTGAGACCCGGAGCGACGATATTTCTGATCTTACGCGACGGACGCGCGCTACTCGACGCTACTCGGCTTCGCTCAGGGACGCGCCACGGTGATACACATCGCGCTAACCGCCCGCGTATCGCACTGTCAAAATAAAACCTCCCTATTGCAAGCAAAACTGCCTCGATGTGACACACACTCTGGTACTCATTTTCGTTATGTCTTCGGTCACGTTCACCCACCCGAACGGCCGAAATGATCCACCTCTCGGCTACGAACGTGGCGCCACCTGTCGAAGTGCGTTTGAAGGCACTACCGAGAGCCACCGGATATCGTTTTATCCTTGTTGTTCACCGAATGTTAAACGAGGATGAAACGATACTTGGTGGCACTCGAGCGATATTTTCGAACGCAATCTCAACCGACAACGCCCCCAAAGCGGCATGCGCGCACGCGATTGGACAGTGCTCAGCTGATCGGACCAATCGCCTGGCGCCTATAGTTATCGAAAACAGTGCGACTGTTTGTGGCTTTGTTAGTTCATGCTGCAACGATCTTCAAATAGGATATCGATGTTTTATCTGCTCTTTTTAATTGCTTTTTTCAACATCTTTCAATCTTTTTTTCTCCCTTTCTCGATCTTAAATGCAATAAAACAAAGTAAAATGTATTAAACAGCTAGGTGTAGACGTTGCGTTTGTACGTTTTCTTACTTTCCGTATACTTTATTTTCTTTTAATTAAATATTTCTTTTAAATCTTGAATAATTATTCGATATGTAGGTGATATAAAATATTGTTGATTACGGCGATTTTGAAATACATATTAATGGGTGTTCTCCATTTGATGACACAAGTCGACACAAATCGACACGAGCGTTGTTCTTCCTTCTTGACATTCAGAGAGTGACAAAGATCGATGGGACGACGCTTGCATCGACTTGTGTCATCAAATGGAAAGCACCCATTATGAAACAGGAATTAAAGTAGGAATATGGAAAGAGAAAGGAAAGAACTTTTGATTAAGAAAAAATAAAATATCTTTTAAAGATGATTTATTACGTAAAAATATCTTTTAAAGATAAATCTTGTTACAAATATAAACAGTATAGAGGGTATAAATGTATGTATAATTTCAGGTGTTAAGGCACATCTGTCACCATCTGTACATTGTACTGTTAAAAAGAACAAGTCATTTAAAGCCATTCGTTCGATAATCGATATCTAATATCACAATTTACAGATATTTCTATTATTCATTTCTTTCTAGAAGTATTGATTAGTAATATCGATTTCATTGAAGATAAACCGAGAAAATAAGCACTTCTGATTTACTCGAAGAAATAAAGGCGTGTAATGATTATTACGATTCTACAGAAATTTATTATGAACGATATTTATAGAAAGTCGACGGAAGTCGATTTCAACGTCACTCGGTATCGATACTTATCGCATCTTATCTTGATAATTAATATATATGTCTTTGTTTCTTTTTATTAGATAAATTGAAATTTCTCATTCTTTAATGATTTTTCCTCTCCTTATCGGAGATTATTGACAATTTCTATAAAACCTGGAATTCATATCTTTTGCGTACATACATACGATGATTCGTTCTCTCATGAAATGAATTCACCGATGTGGTTATGTTCGTTTCCATGCCCAGGATTTCGTGCGATGCGATACATTCGGAGAAGTAGTCTTTCGAGCTTTGTCGCTTCTCGATGACATACTTGTAACGAGAAATGGACGCGTATAGATAAATTCTATTGATATCTTGTTGACGAGAAATATATCAATAATATCGCAATTTTTTGCATCGCACACGTGCGAATTTTTAGAGTGAATAGCTCTGAATGAGTATCACATATTAAACACATTATTACATGTCTGTATTCTTTATTAATTGACAACTTTGCCGTAAGCATAATTATTGTACAAAGTTACAACCAGTGTATTTTATACAAAGATGTCGTACATAAAAACATTACCTTTGCTAGATGGAGCAAAAGTAATTGTTATAGATGAAGGTTGGTTATTTCTTCATAGAATGTTATCTATTAATAATAGATTGTACAAATTAATCTGTATAACATATATATGTATATATAATTAATCTATATATTTTGTAAAAAGTGCTGATTTATCTGTATTTTATAGATATAGAAGCAGCATATGCAACAGCGTTGATAGCTGGATGGATACACGCATGGAAAGAAAAGAGTTCTGATTATAGTATCGATTTGTTATCATTTTCGGATCCCAAAGCTTGGTATGACAATGAACCACTTACACCCGCAAAAGTAACCATACATGATTATTATAGTGTTCAGCCAACTGAAAACGCTGAGAAAAAAGACTTTGAAAATCTTGATCATGTACTCAAAAACATCAAGATGAAACCTCAGAATACAATTATTGTCAACTGCCTAAGTTCCTTGGTTCTGTACGTGGGTTTAGGAAAGGCTGTTAGATTTGTAGAGAAGTTAAGTAAACAGGTGTCACAATTGATATGCATTTATCGGAGGGATTTCATGCAGACCAAAGTACCTGCAATTGAGACTTTCGGCACTACCTACGTCAAGCTAGAAAAGTTTACAGGAAACAGCTCTACAAATAATATCATTTATATTGCACAACTCACTCATAGAAAGTCTGGTGGTTCCGTGATATGTCAAACAGAAATAATAAAGCAAGATATTGAATCTTATCAGATCACTGTTGAAAAGGTTACAGTACCAAGCGTTCACAAAACAGAAACAGGACCAGTAAAGATTGAAACATCGTTTAGGATAGAAATGAATGCTCAGGAAATGGAGCAAAGAGACAAAACACCTTTACCTTATACTTTGAATGCAACGAATACTTCCAAGATATTTTATCAACCTGAAGATGTAGATGATATAGATGAAGAAGATCCTGATGATGATTTGTGTATATAAATTTATAAAAATAAGTTTATAAAAATTAAAGAATTTGTATAAACACTGTATAAAATATATTTTACATTTAAAATATATTTAATACATATATATATATATATATAAACAAAAGTTTGTTGTGTATATTTCATATATTTCACTGTAAGATAAATTTTTTTCAAATTCTGAGGATAGATTTTTAGAGATGTACAAAATTATATGGATTAGACTGAGAAGCAGAAAGAAAAATCGTTTTAAAATTATATTAGTAATAAAATAAAATTGCATTGAAAAATAATTAAAAATGAATGTATTACAGTTGTAACACATTGTATTAAAAAGTTATAGTTTATTCAGATGAATCTTACTTTTTTAGTAATTTAGAATCACTTCCGAAATAATTTAAATCTGTTTAAATAAAGAAATATTAATTTCTTAGAACTTTCTGCTATAATATTTTTAATTCACGAATTTTTAGACAATCATAATTTTTGTACAGTATATTTTACATACGAAATATTTCTCTAGAAGAAAGGTGATCATTTTATACATTAATAAGAAATTGCACTTTTAATATTGTCGTGTATTTATTACTTATTGGTTTACATAGCATTTATAATAATTAAAATTTTACTAAGTAAAATAATAAACAAGTTCAATATAGAAAAAAATATAAAATCATATACAAATTCAGAATAAATTTTTTAGGACATTTCAATTCCTTTACAATTCTTACAAAGAATTCCTCGATATAAATAAAATTATCAAGATTTAAATATTTCCTATACCATTTCTTTGGCTTCTTTGTTATTTGTTCATAATTTCCGTCATACTTATATCACATGTTTAATTAAATGTATAATAAATAATTAAGATCTTTATAAAAATAGCTTCTTTAATATTAAAACAATTCTTTAATTGTTGAACTATGTAATAAGAATGCAATGTCGTACTAAACACAGCCTTTACTCATTTTAAACAGTCACAGTAGACTGTATCTCTAATACTGATGCTGCTCTTCAATAAAAATAGTAGGAATATGTCACTATATATTGTGTAACATATAAATTTATCGCATTTTATTAATGAAAATAATCAAGATGCCATTTTCAATAAAATATTTCTCACAGAGATAATTCGAGGGATACTTTCTATAAATGTAATCATCATTATATAAACGTGGTATCACATAAATGTAATCATATTAACAAAACTATACAATAAATAAAACTTAGTTGGCTAATTAATTTGTGCTCACTTTTGAAAAATTATAAATTATATTTAGAACGTAAGTATATATAATCAAATCTCTGACCAAAAAAAAAACATGATTACAATATGATTAAAGTATTAACCAATGCTATAATTAGTCCATTTTAATAAATATAATTTTTATACGTCAATATTTCGTTTATAAGATAATAAGATAAAATAGAACGACTAAGACGCTGTGATATGTAATAGTATAAATTAAAAATAAAACAAGATTGAATAAAAAACTGACAATGTGAAAGTAAAAGGAAAAAAAGAAAGATGAGAAGAAAAAATGGAAAAAATATAGCTATAGATAACAATATAGTGGTATCAGAATTAAATAATGCCAACATGGACAGTAGGAGCGCTACAAATATTACAGTAAAATTATGGACACTTCACAAACAAAAGTTATGCAATTGTTCAAGAAAATTCAATAAAAAAAAAAAGAAGTTACAGATACATACGGATTCGATTTTACAAATTTCTATTCTGCATATATTAAAATATTATGAAAATATATTTAAAATTTAAATCAAATTGCTTTTCGTAAATATATGATGTAGCAGATAGAACAATGATGTCTCAAGAAAATGTATAATACATCAAGCGAGTTAGAGTTACCGATTATAAAAAAAGGAGAACACAATTAGATTTGCTACCCTTCTCCTTTCCTTTTTCTCCCTATAAGTCGAATACAAGTTCATATAAAAGAAAGGCATCAAAACGGCTGAAAATAAAAATCAAAAAGAAAACAAAAAATAAAAAAATAGACTAAACTAAACGAGGAAGTTTTTTTATTTAAGGATGTTTTATAGATTTTATACATATTTTCAAAATGATAACAAAATTATGAAAAAATTACAGATTATTCTAAATCACGTTTAAAAATGATACGATAAATTTGGTGACGATTTACTATGTGTGCTCTAATAAAAATATATGGAAATGTATTTAAAGTGTAAATATTAAATATACTTCCAAATTTAATTTTCTTTGCAGAGACTGTACGTCTAATACATCCTTAAATAAAAAAACGAGCGAATTTGAAAGAATGGAGAGATTGCACACTGCGCAGACCAAATGAATAAGGAATACAGAGATTCGATTATGTGTACTATAAGTTATCATTATAATTTATAATCTTTCTTGTTTTTCCACTCAAATATTCATTATTTAAAATATGAATACGAATGGAATTATTTAATCGGAAAAATTTGATCAGATAATTCGAAAATTGAACTATGCATTAAACGTATACAGAAGATTCTGATCATAGAAATGGTGTGTACCATTAACGTGTTGCAGAACCCTGCTCTCCAACAAGCAACGACCATACCGCACGGCGTCTTCTCGGTTATTAACAATGCCAACTTCGAGCAACCAGTTGACTAAATCTGTTCCCGAAAAGACACCTCTGTATACCCTCAATAATCGCCTACGGCACATGGATATGCGTGTTCGACAGGCATCTAAATGACATCGACTAAATTGTTCTCGAATCTCTTTTACTTCGGGACTGAGAGCTTCCTCACAAGGAAGTTGCAATTCTTTTCCTATCAAAATTACAAAATATTATTAAACATATACTTATAAAATCAATCAATATGAAATATACATATCATAAAAGTATTGTACCAGATTGCCATTTTCTACACATTTTTCGGAGCCAACATCCTAATTTACCCAAACTAGGATCTAATCCAAAAACAGTGAACGCTATTAATGATTGTCCAAAGTTCAAAGTCACATCTAAGAATGCAAGCTCAGCATAAATTCCAGTTAACTGTTCCATTATTAATGTTCCTACAGATATCGATAAGCCCTATAATAATACATCAAAATTAGTTTTACAATTTTGATAATGTCCAAGTAACGAAAGTAATAATTTACATACTATAAACATGGAACACAACAGCAGAATTAGAAAAACCACATGTCGCAAAATCTGAGGATCGTCATCTGCGTTTGTTCCATTTTCTTCCTCACAACCATCTTCATTAGCTCTGCACACTTCATTCGAACAACCATTTTGAAATTCACAACTAATTCTAAAAGTTTTTATATTAACATTAATTTAGAAATTTCTTTATAGTTACGTACCCCCTTACTTGGAGTTAACTTACATAGATGTTGAATTAATTAATGGAGACACTAAGTCTTCTACATCTACTATGATTCTTTCATTTTCAGTTGTAGAATTTTGTGCATTGTTCCTTAAATGCTCATATGACATCGTGTTCTGTCTTCTTTGATATCTTTGTTGTAAGACCAAACAACCTAATGTCACTATGTGCAGAAAAATTATTATAAAGTTTGTATAAGGTGACTGGACATGTACCTAAACTTTATATTTATTTAAATTATTATTAATTTCAAATGCTTTTTAAAATGTAATATTATAATTTGAATATATAGTAATTTGACAAATAAATACTTAAAAAAATTTTATTAAAAATATAACATAAAACGTATATTTTTTTGTAACATACCTATAAAGCAGAATATTAATATGAATGAAGATATAGCAGCTTGAGTCCTGCCTAATTGAAAATTTGGATTTTTTAAATCAAGATCAGATGGATTTAATCTAACAGTGACGCATATTAATGTCACCATTAGAAGTGGCACTCTATAAATTAATATATATATTATATAATAAACAACGATATTATAAGTAATTTAAATTAAATTATAATAATATAGTCGTACCCCCATCCAAAAGGATAAAACCATTTTTGTAGATTTTCAACAAAAGATAATGAGCGTGAACTCAAGAATAATAGTGTTGCTGCAATTGCAGCTGTCCATACCCTACTTGCATATACACCAGTAGTTATTAAAATAAATTGAATGTTCCTGTAATTAACAAGAATGATTAATAAAATTATATTTGATAAAATATTACCTCCGAATATTACCGAATAATTATTTAAAAAGTTTTATGATTACCATAATATCGGATTACTATCCGTATCAAGTTTTGACCATATTATCACACCTATTGCTATTGCGAGCTGAAAATTAATAAAAAATATTTTATACAAAAAACTGTGCAACACATTGAAATGCTTATAACATATAACATGCTTATAAAAACTGATATGTAAAAAAATATATTCAATAATTGTCACCTATATGTACCTGTGCAATTACGATGCACAAAGTGCATCGGTGAGTGACTTTATTATATCTTTTCCGTCCAAATCCAAGGAAGCATATCAACAACCATATACAAGCTGCTGCTGATGCAACGCTTATATCGAAGGAAAAGTTATTAAGTTGCTGTGCATAACTAGCTGGTGTAATTCCAGCAGAAACTGCATTGATCACTTTAGCCGATATAAACATAAGTGGAGCAGAGAGAAATGTACAAGCTACCATAGCTGATGCTATTAAATCAATCTCGGTATTGTATCGTAAAGTGAAAATAAATAGAGCCGGCGCTGTCGGGATAGTACCATACAGGAAACCGTACGTGCTTAAATTTCTCGTTTCCGTGAAATTATCACCGGCGTTCAAGAAAATAATAGATTCTCTTATGACTAGAGGCAATACTAGCAGCTTTACTGAGATCAGTATACCTGGTATAACTAGCGCTGTACCTTTTAATTTGTGTATCTTTCCTACCATCATTAAACCGAGGAGGAACAATGCGCTAGCGGAAAAAGCATTACCGAGCACCTCGAGAGTTGTGGCAAGCAAACGCGGTACGTTGTGATTAAAGATAAAATTTCCTATAATGCCCAAGACTGTCATGAAAAGCACGGGATTCAACACGACACCCTTCACAATCGAATAAACCATGCCTCTACAATTTGTGTGCTCCTCCACACGTCGCTTGCCTATCTCCAGTAGTATAAAACCAATTGGATTTAAAATCGCCAATGATATGGGAGCCATTAGATACAGATAAGCAGCATATTCTGGATGTGTTCTTCCATAGAGAGCGCAAACTGAAAGGACAATATCTAATGTGAAACACATTGAATAATAAACATTATGGAATCGTACAGAAACTTAATTCTCTATTCTTACTCATCGGATATCCAATAGCAAAATCATTGCTCTGAGTGGTGAATATTGCAAAAAGCGCAGCGCGTCCAGGATTCGATGGCTTTTGAATTACTAATGACACCACAAGCACAGTAATAAAGACACAACTCTTGGCAAACAATACAGCAAGAAGAAATTTCCAATTAACCAGCGTGAAGTGGAGCTTTGCCAGAGACATAAAAATTAAAGATGGCAAAGCAAAGGTGCCGACAAAAGTATTTAGACCACTTGTTCCGGTTTTTGTTATCATACCAAATCTTCCTGCTATGTATCTGCAATATAAACATATATCGTAAAATACAAAATTTTTATTTAAATTCATATAAAGAAGTTTAAGAGCAATAGTGCACAATTTCAGAAAAATTCAAGTGCATATTCAAACTTTAATAAAGTTTATCAGACAGTTTAGTAATCAGTATTTAAGTGCATCCTTACCCACATAATATAATACCAAAGCATTGTATCAGTGCAAGATACAAGTTATCAGTTGGACCATCCGTCTCCGCATATTGATTTGTGCTTAATAATGAAGATGTCGATACAACATTTCCTTCGTTAATCTAAATCAGAAAAAATACCAAGATATATAATTAAGCCTTACGCTCACACATATCAACGTAATTAACAGTAATAAACAATTAAACAGTAATATATACCATTTTTTCTGCTAGATGAAAAAGATTATCATCTCCTTAATACTTCATTGATGTCATAAAACTGATCCCTTTGCGTAATAAACTTGTATGACATTGTCTTTATATCTCCATCAAGAAAAGAATATGTATATATTTCAAAATTATACAACAACCTGCAAGCACAAGTGTTTCTCAATTTCTTGCATATAATTCTAAAATCCTTTCACATTTGTCCGATTTACATTCTAATAGACTTATCGGCAACATAGATGAAGCAAGAAAGATTAGTGAAATAATGTTTTATATATAACTTTTTGATATGCACACTAAAAAAACGCGCAGAGTATACGTAATTTACGTAAGATCGGAAAATACTGCATCGATAAAGAAGAGACGATAAATTATTATCAACATTCTCTTCTCCCTCGACGATCGCCGGTTCAAGTCCTCTGTCAATTCGAACATATGTTCAAAATCATGAATCGACACTAGTCGCACAATTATTACCTGAAATATCACTGAATTAAAAAAATTGATTAATCGAAGTGCATATTTCCGTCCTGACAAAGGAAAATCCCACAATAGTTGTCTAGATCTTAACAACGGACAAACTGGAACAGATCTTTATCAAGCCGCCACCGCAGGAACAAAGTCCAGTATGCCATTCACGACAAGCGCGAAGTCACGTCACGCACGACGCAAAGCAGGTGATCCCGCGCAGTCGCAGTGCACAGGCCGGCATAGGCACGCAAATGCGCAAAATGCACGGCGATTGGTCTCGCATTGTCACGTGACTCTCTCGGGACAATCACGTGCCCAGGTACGAGATCAGATCGATCATTACTTTATTTCGAAATGTCATTACTTTATTTCATTCTGCGAGCGCGAAGAAAAATACATGCTCTTCAAACTTATTTATATTTTATTTTTTTCTCTTTCTCTTATCATTATTCGTGCATTTTTAACTATATATACGCAGGGCGGTATCTCGCAATTTTTTGCCAAGCGCTTTTGTGTAGATAGAGCGGACTAAACTGACAATGAGTCAAAAAGTCCTCTGAAAAGTCTTCTATCATTTTGCAATTTTCGCAATGATTAGATATTAATTACTAAAAATTGTTGAATATTGGTCTTCAATAATTTTTTATTCAAATATACTATTAACTTTACAGAAAAACAGCAAGAGATATAAAAATTGTTTATTTTTTTTTTACAAAGCTCTAAGAATTTTTTTCAGAATTTTTTATCATGTTTTTAGTACTGTATTTTCTTACTGGCAACTATTTTTACCAACGTGAAAAAATATGGTATTAAAAAATTCTGGAAAAATTCTCATTATGAGAAGAAAATAAGCAATTTTTGTGTCTCTTGCTGTTTTTTTGTAAAGTTGATAGTATTTGAGTAAAAAATTATTGAAAACAAATATTCAGCAATTTTTAGTAATTAATATTTTGTTAACTATTGTGAAAATTGCAAAATGGTAAAAGACCTTTCGACTTTAGTTCGCTCTATTTACACAAAAGCGCTTGGCCAAAAATTGCGGGACACTCTGTATATACATATTAATACCCCAGACAGCACACAATATTTATAAAATATTTACAAAATATTTATAAATATTTATAAAATTTATTTTAAATATTTTGTAAACATTTTTTGTGGTCTTAGATTGCACAAATCATAAACATTTATTTTAAATATTATGAAATATTTATTGTAAATGTTATAGTAAATGCTGTGAAGATACTTAATGAGACATTATAATCCAAGTAAAAAATACTTAGAAATATTTATTTATATTTATCATAAATATAACATAAAATATTTAGTCTATATTTTAATAATAAATAAATTTCAAATAAAGCTTTATATAAAATATGTATGAAATATCTATGTAACTTAATATTCATTTCACAAAATGAATATTAAGTAATAAACATTTATCATAAATATTCTGTGCTGTCTGGGACCAATTTACATCCAGAATCGTATTACTACGCATAACGCGTAAATTTAGATTAAAATGATCAACTGCTTAAGAAGAGAAAGAGACATATTTTTTAAAAATTCAATATTAATTTCTAATCTTATTATTGTCAATATATTATATTAATTGTAATTAAATTTTAATAGACAAACATTTTTTTATAATTGTTAATGAAACACTTGAGAAAAGCTATATAATTACCTATATTTATAAAAAAACTAATAACACTTAGGGCCGGTTGTTTCATCTTCGATAAACTACGTGATAATTTACCTATTGGATAAATAAAAAAATAAAAAAGTAAGAGCATAAGAGAGTAAGAGAGTAATAAAACAGTGAGTATTAACATAATAGGCCTATTTCTTTTTATTAGCTAAACTTCTTTATACACCATACATCTTTTCTCTTTTTTTCTCCGACGTGAAGAGAAAAAGAGGAAAGATAAACCGTGCAAGAAATCCAGCTGAAAAGAACAGACTTAAAGATTCTGAGTGTAACATGCATACTTAAATAAAACGAGACAATATTTAAACCCACGTCATAGTAGCGCTTGCAAAGAGCTCAAAGAACACTTTTTATGCTATTTGCATTTTCTGAGCGCTTTGCAGGTGCTGTTGTATGCCACGAAATATATTAAAGCAACAAAACCTATACTTAAAGCATTAAATGACAAAGAATTAATATGTAAATATTAGCTGTATAAACTTTTTTATTATAAATTTTAAAAATAAATATTTAACATTAAATATGCTATAAAAGTGATATTCTGCTTATCTCCTGAAATATCAAGCATGAACTATCCGATTTAACTCGAAATAACCGATTTAGCTCGAAATAACCGATTTATTGTAGGCGTATGATTAAAGAAGCCCGCTAGATTTCGTTGTGCGCAGTTAGTTCGGTCGTTGATAAGATTTGCCATAGATTGCGTAAAGCGATCGATAAAATGGTATCTTGCTTTTTCAGTCTTCGAAGACAATTGCGAAATCGATTGTATCTTTAGCAATCCTGGCGGAAAAATTTTTACGGAAAACTACATAGATTGAGAAAAGATCTAAAAAATTCTTAGATTTCATAGATATTCGTAGTGGGACGTAGAGTGGCATTGTTTACTTGAGAAACCAAGAAATCCTCCACCCTTTCCGTATACGTCTTCTGATACTGTATAACGAGTTTTTACGAAACATTTTTTTGTATCTCGTATCACGAAACAGACAACATCACTCTACGTCCCATTACGAATATCTATGAAAAATTAAGAATTCTAAGACCTTATCATGTCCTCTCAATCTATATAATTTTTCTGTACTTTTTTGTAACAATTTTTTCTGCCAGAAAAGTTTTAATTAATACGAGATGATCAAAGATATTGCGAACTTATTGTATAAATTCTTATTGTTATCAAATACTTAAAAATAAAAATCAGACCATTTCATCACTTATTATTGATTCTCGATATCTCGTTAAGCCGTGACTTTATTCAGTTTATACATATATTAGTGAAAATACGAAGGCAATAATACATATGTTATTGCCTTCTTATTTCATTATAGTAAACATAGAGATAACAAGAATAGCGCAAAAGAAAGCATGTATATCAACAAAATCGTGAGCAAATTATTGCTGACGTAATTCCTATACCAAAAGAATTTATACATAAATGTCTAAATGTCTGAAAGAGTAAATGTCTTTATAAATATATCTAAGCGCAAAAATAAATTATAGATAATATAATATTATTATAAAAATATATTATATCATTTAAAACATCGTGAAACTAATCCACTACAGATTAGATTAGACGCACTTTCAGCAAAGTGTAGTGATATGGATTATAATTTTAATGCGTAATATATCTGTGTATAATCGCTGCGGTGGATTATAGTTTTGTAAGCAAAGTTGACCGCGAGAAGACATTAACCGTCAGCGCATATCTTGGCTTTATCGTTATCGTCTCTGCCACTTAAAACTTTTTGCGAGTATTTTCTGCGGGTGTAAACCAACAGATGGTATCATGTGTGATAAAAGCAAAAAGTTTGAAAAATCATTATCGTTTACGCACAGTCAAATACGCAGAGAGTATACTATATATCGCGCTCGCGCCCGATTTCCGCTCGACAAAGTGCAGCGAAATTACGCCGCAATTTTGCAGTTCCGCAGCGCGCTGTCCTTTTTTTTTTATATATACAACTTTTTCCTTGAGCCATATAATTTTCTCGCGAGCACCTCTTACACATGCATTCCTCCGATCACGTCGACGCGTGCTTATTCGCGCTTACGTAAGCAGACGGACGTATAATTGCGATGGCGTACAAATTCCTTGGCATACAAGATATCCTGCTAATCATTGAAACTGGGTATCGCCTTACATCTGTTTCTTTCAATCGAATATATACACGCATCCATAAAATACCCAGACAGCACACAATATTTACAAAATATTTATAAATATTTATAAGATTTATTTTTAATACCTTGTAAATATTTTTGTGGTCTTAGATTGTCCTGATCATAAACGTTTATTATAAATATTATGAAATATTTATTGTAAGTATTGGAGTAAATGCTATGAAAATGCTTATAGATATTATAATCCAAGTAAAAAATACTTATTAGAAATATTTATTTATATTTATCATAAATATTTAGTCTATATTTTAATAATATTTCGAATAAAGCTTTATATAAAATATGTGTGAAATATTTATATAACATTTAAAAAAAAATATTAATAAATATTTATCATAAATATTCTGTGCTGTCTGGGTATATTTTTCCGGATTCAAAATTATTATTTTTTTTTATCATAAAATAGAATCAATATATAGAGACAATTATATTTACTACACTAAAGGGAAAATATTTTACTCTTAAATGAAAAATTTTTTAATCTAATATAAAATGATTTTAGACATCGATTTTGTGCCAAATGTTATGACGCCATTATGCGTTAGAACTTCTGACAAATTCTAAAGAATATACAAACGTGAATTTATATGTGTTACTCTTGTCTCAAGACAATAAATCAATCTTGTTTAGTTCGAAGGTGGAAAATAGGAATTATTGATCTAAAAAAAAACTTAATATTATTTTACTTTAATACTCTACATAAGCAATAATAAGATTGAAAGACCGCTAATGTTAAACATAATAATTTTAAATTAAGAAGCGCCATAACGGTCAGAACGTTAAGATGTTGAACTATTGTAAATTCATTTAAATGAATTAATTTCAGAAATGATAATTGCGTGCCGATATGGTTGTCGGACTTTCAACGCAATCAAATCTGAAAATATTAATAATCCCCCCAAATTCCCCAACTTAAAAACTGTAATAAAACTTATTGCGAAAAATAATGCCTCGGCCGGGAGTCGAACCCGGAACTCTACATAAGGTTGCGATAAAAGTAAGTACGTCAAGAATATTTTTTGTTTTGTTATTAGAAATTCTTTCTGGGGAGGGGAGAGGGCGAATCTCTCGAATGATTAATTTAGATAAGTGCTGCATAGTCGCGTTCTATCTTTGCTGATAACGAGGAAAGAAAACTATATTCGCTTAATTATATATCTATAAAGCTAATATAATATTACACCCGGTAAAAACTCTTCTTAAAATTCTTCACATAATATTTTTCAAAATTTCTACATACTTATATAAATTTCATAATTTCTTCGAATTCCTGTATGCGATTTTATAACTTTTTAGGAAGTATCTTAAATTTTTTTGTACGAATTAAAACACCTTTTAGAAATTCTGAGAATATCTACTTTTCTAAAACTTTTACATATGTGAGTTTTGAAATATTCTGAGATTTTTTATTTTGTAATTTCCTAGAAAACTTGAAGAAATTTGAAGAAATTTAAGAGAGAGAGAGATATTTTTCAGAAATCTTCATAAATTTAAAATGTGACAAGTTCTTCTCTCTCTCTTCTCTAAAAATATTATAAAATATGAGAATTTTTCCACCATGCACTCTATTAAAGTTTTGTTTACGTCGACAGTGTATAGTCAATAAAATAGATCGTAAAAGACGAATCATGTGAGGAAGATTTCTGCTTATTTAAAAAAAGATCAGTTCCATTACACGGTGTTTTCAAAACCGGAATACTCTTTTCTGCATCAGTTTTCGTTCTCAATATTTAGGATGCTCTTGGAGCTTCAGAACACAAAACACCCTGTACAGTATTTCTCATATAACTATATATTACGCTGATATATGATCTGGGAGTATTTTAAGCTGAAATTACCGGGCGGGATCGAATGGAAGCGAACGCAAGAATTTCGTTTCGTACATTTATGAAAATTATCGCGATAATCAATTAATGCACGTGTGTGTACGTGTGTGTCTGAAATGAATGATAAATATCGTGCGACTTACGTCACTCGTGACTGGAGCGTGAATCATAATCTCGAATGAAACACGGTACAAAGAACTGCTTTATCAATCATTCGCGACGGATTAATTGTTCCAAGATAATAACCACCGGTCGTTTCTAATCAATTTCGCGCGTTATATAATTATATTATATAATTCATGTTTTGTATGCGCGAGATTATTGATGGCTTAATGTGTAAATGTTTAATTTAGGCATTTATTTGTTATTAGGACATAATCACAAAAACAGGTTCAATATGTGTGTCTATGTATTTATGTGTGTATGGACACATCTATACATTTGTGATCAATAATACATCGTTGGGAAATTTGTGTTAAATTTAACATATTCCATGTGTCCCAAATGATCCATTCAAATGTTAATTTAACACAAAATGAATATGTTAGAAGATATGTAACATAAATATTATTTTAAAAAATAAACACAAAAAAGGTAATACTAACAATTTATAAACAAATCGTGGAAATATATTTTTTTCGGTAAAATTAACATTAATGATATGTTAAATTAACACATATTTTATTTATTTATCTTTGAATTTACATCTTAAAACACAAATTATTTTTGTTATTTATTTATTTATAAATTATGTTATTTTGATATTAAAAGGAATATTATTAGATATCAATTTAACACAAACTATCTATATTTAAATAACATATAATCATATATGTAAATTAACACTCGAATATGTTAGAAATTTAACACAAAATTTTGACAAGGACTTGAATGGACCGTTTCCAACACAAATATGTTTCTTACCGTGTATCTTAGTTTAGCTAGTCAAATGTTGATTTTAAATATTCAAGAGAAATTTCATATAAAAAATGTATGCATATATTAGGTCGTTAAAGTATGAAATGTCCGTTTTTCGTATTATTATTGAAATGAAATGTTTACAAACTTTTAAAAAAATTGACAATTATATTATTTGACAGAGCAAAGTTTCTCAGCTAAGAATCTATTTTTTTAGTTATGATACGACGATTTTTAACGAAGTTATGAGCAATTAAAGTAAACAAAATGCTCTTTTTAATTCGCGATAACTCAATAATAACAAATCTTAGGAACAATTTCAAAAAAACAATTTTGTTTTTTTTTTAGGGAAATTAAGCTTTCACGTCGAAAATTTTTTTTCAAATTTTTTTTAGTACGTGACATAAGCCCACAAAGTGACAAAAAAATTCCTATTTTATCCGTCTCACAGTTTTCTACATATAAAAATTACCAAACTCATAGAAACTCAAAAAACATAGTGACCCTTCAAAAGTAGAGATTTTAAACTTTGAAGCTCTTTCTTTCGTTTATTTTTCACAAAGTTACGCGTTGTTATTAATAGTAATACAAAAATCGAACATTTCATACTTAATGACCTAACAATTTTATTACCTCTCTCTCTATATATATTACGTTTTAAATATTATACGTATATTTATATCTATTATACATTATATGCACGTATAAAAAATATGTGTGCGCACGCGTGTGTGTATGTGTGTATATACATATATCTGCATATATTATATAAGATACAAAAGTCAACAAATGATGCAATAATAACAACGCGTCCGCTGCTAGCTAAAGTTAAATAACGTATTAAATTCGTCGATGACGTGGCGCGCATACATATACACTAAATTAGCCGTAAGTACGTCGGAGACGTAATAGTTGCAAAGGGACATTTCCGTTATTTGATTCGAAAACGCTAATAGACAGAAATGCGTCGTAATAATACGAGAAATAGGATATATATTCTACGGAGTATGCAGAGAATGCGGACGATTGGTCTGTATCCAATTCTCAAGTGTGAATAGCGTTACTGCGCCGTATTTCTAATCGGGTCATATAATAATTACATGGACGATAGTCGCATTTTAATGTAGACGTGGCCTGCGTTTCTTTGCCTGGAGAAGGCTGGCGATGTCACCAGAGCCTCATTGATCTAGCGAGATTGTTAATATCGCGAAATAAACTAAGCGCAGAAAGAAGTGCTGACATTCAGATAAAGGATTTTAGAATTCGCAAAGCTATAAATAACGTTGCGTCGTTTCCCCTATTTGCGATCGCTTTGCAAGATTATGCGCTCGTTTAACTCTTTCGATAAGAATAAAAAAATTCGTTTCGAAATTTAGCATTTTACCCTCAGAAAAATTTAATATTATAAGAAGGTAAATGTACACTAGTTAGTGGACAGTTAGTGGACATGAACCAATTATTAAACGAAATAATAAAAGTTTTAAATATTAGTAAGCTTTTAATGACATGTATAAATTCGTTGTTTATAAAAATTTAACAAAACGAATTTATTTAGGTTCATACATATCATTAAAAGCTTAATATTTAAAATTGTTGTCACTTCGTTCAATAATTTGGTCGTGTCCACTAACTGATACATTTATCTTAATTTTAATTACTTATTTTGAATACCAAGAACATTAACAGTGCTTTTAATATTCAAAATAAGTAATTAATAATTAATCAATTTAATACTTATATTAAAAACACTAATAACAGCCTAATGCTTTTAATACTTAAAATAGCTAATTAATCATTAATCAATTTAGAATATAACTTACAGTATTCAATTTTTCTAAGGATCATTAGTAACAAAGATAGCTATAAAATAATTTTATTAATAATGATTATTTCATTAGTAATTTAATAAAATAATAATAATTTATTAATCATTTTTACTTAATTATTTTATTAGTAATGTTAACGCCTAATTTTCAATCAAAGTGACCTAGAAAGATACACAAGTTCATCGGCAAGATAAATACGGTACGTATTCATTAGCTACGTGTTTAAAATTTGGCAACATTAATTTGCAGTCGTGTGCTGTAGCGTAATGCATCGACGGTAAACATCTCGACACGACGGCAAAAGTTATTCACGCGAAAGCTTGCGAAACGCAATCGAAATACGTATAATAGCAACGCTCATAGTGTGATTTATCGTTTTGGCAATTTCCGCGAAGAAACCGTCCATAAAAACTTTCCTTGACGTGTCGTGCTAATCGAAGTCGCGTAATCGTGCAACGTCCAAGGTCGTTCAAAATAACCGTTGAACAACACGAGCGGATTGAACCTGGCGAAAATAAAAATCGAAGCGTAAGTCAAATGTAAAGAGAGATCAGTAACAGAAGCGTGAACGAAACTTCTATGCTAGGCGAAAATTGAAACAATGACTGCGTTCAGCTAGCTTTGCAACTGTTGTAAGACTCTTTAATATGATTGGCTATACATTCAAATTCACAAGCAAGGAAAGAACTAAAAGCAAGAACTAATCATATTAAAGAATCTTAACAACAGTTGCAAAGCTGCTTTTTCTGCTAAACGCAGTCAGTGAAATGTAAGAAAAGCAGCGGAAACATTTCTTTCAAGTTTCGTCGTCTCAATTTTTTTCCTCCTAGATGTTTTGTTTGTGCTCCGATCTGTTATTCTACCCTTTCGATTTACATTCGATTTATGTTCCAATTTTTTTCCCTAGGAAAATCAAATAAAGAAATTTACCGATCAGCGTTTTTCTCATCCGCGAGGATCGATTAGAAATTAACATCGTACCATTTTTTTTATTTCCCTCGTGAATCATGCATGAATTAGGTGAGATCCCAAGCTTTATTTTCCAGACGGCACACAATATTTATAAAATATTTATGAATATTTATAAGATTTATTTTAAATATTTTGTAAATATATTTTTGTGATCTTAGATTCACAGATTGTAAACGTTTATTATAAATGTTATGAAATATTTATTGTAAATGTTATAATAAATCCTAAAAATACTTAATGGGACATAATCAAAGTAAAATATGCTTATTAGAAATATTTATTTATATTTATCATAAATGTTACATAAAATATTTAGTCTATATTTTCATAATATTTCGAATAAAGCTTTATATTAAATACGTATGAAATATTTATGTAACACTTCAAAAAATGAATATTAATAAATATTTATCATAAACATTACGTGCTGTCTGGGTTGACATAGGCCGGTATTCATAGTCAGTTCTTATATTCAAGACCGTCTTAAGTACGATCTTAAGAAGTCACGAACCAATCAGAAAACCGCATTAGCGTCTTAAGACACTACTTAAGACGGTCTTGAAATAAGAATCGACTATGAATACCGGCCATAGAGTCGGCACTGGTCAGCAGCATTTTACGTCGTTTCACCGATGACTCGCCCCCGCCACCCACCCTCGTGTTTCGTGGAAACAACCGTTACCGTTGATCCCGTGACGTCAGAAGTAGCGTCGAACGTTCACCGCGGACACACATTCATGCGACGCGAACAGCTGAGAATTTCGGGAGGTGTAGCATTCATCAACCAATCGCATTCAAACGTAACCTTGATCATTGTAAGTTCTAATCTTTTAAAGGGCTGCGTATGATAAAAGGGGCAGGAAAGAGGAAACAAAGAAAGAGAACAGTAGCGGGATTCTTTAATGTCTTATCAACGATTATTAATTGCTATCGTTATAACTAGCGATAGCCAATGAGAGCCGCGCTTTTTTCAAGAATTGTCCTTGCTATTATCTGTCGGTAGTTAACAATGGTTGATAAGACGATTAGATTACAATCTCACTACATGGCTGTCTCTGCGCTATTTTTTTATTCCTCTTCCAGACAACACACAATATTTACAAAATATTTATAAATATTTATAAGGCTTATTTTAAATATTTTGTAAATATTTTTGTGGTCTTACATTGCATAAATCATAAACATTTATTATAAA
>NW_017256287.1:3365091-3381834 GCF_001594055.1 Mycetomoellerius zeteki | reverse complement strand
AATAAAACTTTATATAAAATATGTATAAAATATTTATAAATATAACATTTAAAAAATGAATAATGATAAATATTTATCATAAATATTCTGGATTCCTATAACGAATATCTTCTACGAAGCATATGTTTTCCAGATACGAACGTAACCTACGTCCAAGTAGTATATACTACTTATAATTAAGTTATAATGATATTGTAGGACGTCATCATGACGTTATTTGTCACTTAAAAATAAACTTATAAGTGACCAATAAGGTCATAATAGCTTTACGATATTATTATGATTTTCTGTGTTGTACTTGACGTGATCGCGTAGGCGGTTATACGAATAGCAAACATACACGTATTTACTCAAATACGCCCACATCTTTCACGCCCATGTCTTTCCAAGTAAATGACCTCTAGTTGATGAAAACTCATTATCACTCTTAATAATTTATACGTATATATTCATTAGGAATTTGTATATACGACACGTGTTTCAAGCACGTTTTAGGGGATCCTAAAGCCGTTTGTATTACCGACTAAATCGTAATTTTTGTATAACAAATACTTTTTTCTCTTTCACAGATTCTCGAAAATCCTTTTCCAAGATTAAAATATACGCATTAATACGTGTTTGTGAGATAGAGTTTATGCCGAGAACGATAAAAAATTTAAGATTTCAATTTCGAAATTTTTTGTCATTCTCGGCATAAACTCTACCTCACAAATACGTATTAATGCGTATACTTTAATCCTGGAAAAGAATTTTCGAGAATCTGTGAAAGAGAAGAGTATTTGTTATATAAAAATTATGATTCAGTCAGTAATACAGATGACTTTAGAATCCCCTTAAACGTGCTTGAAACACGTGTCGTATATACAAATTCCTAATGAATATATACGTATAAATTATTCAAGAACTTTTTTTTACTTCCATGTACGACGCAATTATTCCTGTTGATTTGTAAAACCAAATTAACTGAATGTCTCGGGAAAGAAACTTTTTCATTTAACCGTCGAATAACATCTTTGTGACTTATTGTCATTCATGACAATAGAAGATTGTTGTGATGAAGAGTGCTTTTCATTTGATGATACAAGTCGACACAAGTAGTCCTATCCTTATTACTTTCTAAATGTCAAGAAAGATAGAATGATGTTTTTCTACTTGTGTTACCAAATGAAAAACACCCATCCAATCGTTATAAGAATCTCGTCTCATGGATGACAATAAGTCATTTTAAATTAAATTGTCATTAAAAGTGTCATTAAAAATTTTTTTCAGCTAAATGGAAAGCACCTGATGATTAAAATATCAAATAGAAATTGAAAGAGCAATAACTGTTTTTTTTGTCTGTGGACGACAAATAAAGGAAGAAAACAATTTTCAAGTTTTATTAAGGATATGATTGAATTTGTGTATTTTTAATCAAATCAGTCGAAAACAAATTTTGTCAGCAGAAAGTCGATAAAATTTTTTAAATTCAATGTAGAATAAATGCGACAATTTTTATTATATTTCGATCATGCATATCGTATCTATAAAATCCAATACGTATAATTTTTTATTAATTTTTATTAATTTTATTAATTTTTATTAATTTTAATACGTTAATAATAAATGTCTGAAAGATTTCTTTTAGACACGCATATTAATTGTAAATATAATTTACTCATATATTATGACGGTTATTCGAACAGAAAGTAACAATTTGAAAGCATCAGCTGATCCATTCACTCTATTGATAAAGTCAAAAGATCAGAGATCGATTACACAATGTGGCAATTGCATCACTACTATCCCGGCTGTACAGTACTCCAAAAAAATCTCATAGCGAATTTAAATTGAAAAATGAAAAAATCTAATTAGATGTACTCATAATTAGTCATGCATGACATTGTGCAATGGTCCCTGATAATTTTTCATTTACGAGTAAAAAAAACTTTCAGGAACCAAGGAAAAAAAATATTTTTTTACTAAGATTTTTACCCAAATAGCCAAGCTCCTTATTACAAGAAAGAAAATAGTTGCTTGACACAAGTTTCCTTTTAGTTTTGCTATAAAAATTGCCACAATCTCTTTGTAAGAGGGAACTGTTACCTGAGTATTGCCATCAAGTTGCTCATAAATCGTTAGTAGAAATAAAAGTCGGCAATCCAGAAAAGGATCAGAAGCTGCTTTTCTCAATATTGCAAGTAATTTAAACAACTCGCTATCTGGGAAGTTTTTTATTCGAAGTTTCTAATTTTTTTTTTTCGATCATTTTCATCTCTAGGTGTGTACTCATCTCTAGAGATCTGAGAACCTCTCTGGCCTGCAGCCAATTAACACACTTGAAAAATATATCGTACGTAATATCCTATATAGCACAGAACAATACAGATCTATTTTTTATTCTTGCACTCTCTGAACTGATGTACACGGTGCATAAATAAGTTAAAGTGAAATACATTATCTGTTTCATTTTAACTTATCGCACCATGTGCACCAGTTCAGAGTACAGAAATAAAAAATAGACCTAGAAACAACATTACTGCAACGTTACAATGTTGTTACAATAGATCTGTTCGCGTTTCTTAAAAATCCTCAAAATTTGTACACTCTTAAAATAAGATAAATATAGTATATATTCGGACGTTGGAAAAAGAATCAATTGTATACTATAGTATTTCCCTATACGTTGCTTTTCAAGAATAGAGGCCCTACACATTTACATTATATTTGTACGACGGCTTTATAATGGCTGCGTTCAGCAGAGAAAGCAGCTTTGCAACTGTTGTAAAATTCTTCAATACGATTGGTTCTTGTTTTTGGTTCCTTATGGATCTAAATGTATATAAACTAATCATATCAAAGAATTTTACAACAGTTGCAAAACTGCTTTCTCTGTTGAACGCAGCCAATATATATACATCAGTACAGCGCACTGAGTCCGTCCAATTGAATTCGTTATTAAGCTGGTATTACATTTAATTGTCATATGACTTTCGAGCCTATGTATCGATGTATACATATAAAGGAGAGATCCGAAAAAAAATCTTTCTGTTCTACAGCCAATTAACACGCTTGAAAAATTCATCATACGACAAATTAATATTATTCTTAAATTTCAATAATAAAAGAGAAATAAAAACAGGCCACGGTAGTTTCGGCTACAGTAAACAAATGTAAATTATATTGAGCAATAAACAAGCTCGCTGTTTAAAAATTTAATCTTATTTGTATCACGATTTCGTCGAGATCTATCGCTACATTTATATAATTCTTCATAAACACAATTAATAGAAAAGTAATATTGAATTTAATACAGTTATTTTGTAATCCAAGGATAATTTCGAATTCAAATAAAATTATAATCACCGCCGCTGGCGTTTCCTGATTGACGTTTAATTGGAAAATTCGCTACCTTTTTTCTGCTCTCTCTCTCTCTCTCTCTATCTCTCTCATTAGCTACGTTTACACCGTGCGCTTAGTCCGCGACCTATAAGATAGGTGTCTTTGTTTAATCTACAGGATAAACAAGGACATCTATCGTATAGGCCGCGGCCTAAATGCACGGTGTAAACGTAGCCTCTCTCTCGCTTCTAAACTTAATCCCCACCTCTTGGAACGTTTTCGATATAGTACCTATTCCGCGAATGACTCGCGAATAAAAACAAAATGCGGACGAAGTAATACGAAAATACAGAAAAAAGGAAACGTGCGAAAAAGAGAAACGGAAGGCCTTGGGCGCGTTATCGGCGCGAGATAATAGGGAGTTTTTGCAATAACGTGAATTTAGATACGGTGAACGCTAAAATCATGCTATCCTTTTTTTAATTAGTTGTTAAAAAAAAGATAACCTGACCTTAGCGTTCACCGTATCTGGATAAACGCTATTGCAAAAACCCCCTAATTACATCCTCGCGTTGCCGCTGTATTAGAGAGAACTTCGGTCAACAATGAGACGGTATACGTATATCGCGATCACGTGGAGAAACGCGCACAAGTATGACGCGCGGGGCGAGGGAGGGGTGGCGACCGAAAGAACGGTTAGACGGTAGAGCGGGAAGGGGCAGCTGAACGTATATAACCCTACGCTCGCGTCCCACCTCTCAGTTCTACTTGAAGTTCGGACACGTGAGTTTCCGAACAAAGCTCGCGCGGAGGGAAAGTTTTTATTTGTTTGGTGCGCTCGTTGTATGGGTAAGTGCGAGGCGTCGTTCGATCGTAGGAACGCTCGCTCGAGATGCACGATCGAGTATTATCGAGATCTGGCGGTTCGTGTTTCTTTTTATTTTTCTTCTTTTTTTTTTTTTGGAGATCTTTCACTGTGCGGGAATGATTCTGCGCGACGGAAAGAAAAACACTTCCTCCTTTCCCCCCGCAAAATCGTTCGCTTGGATCATCACACGCCCTTTTTCCCTCGAAGTCATTGTGCCTCCCCCTCGTGAGTCATCGATGACTCTCGCTAATATATCCGCTCGTGTTCGCCGCGCGCGCGGATAACCGCGCGCGATTGTAAATAGCGAGGCGATATCGTCCTCCAGGCGAGTCTCCCTCGAGGCTGAAAGGGTCCACCGCAGGGGGAGAATTCCGCCTGAATTCCGATGTCCCCTCGCGTTTCCGTCGCTCGGCCTTCGGCGACGGCTCGACCGATAGATCTCGACGGTCGTCCCCCTTCGAGAGACCTCGTTCTCCTCGCGTGAATCGAGAGTGCGTTTTCCGCGGCGGAAATCCCCGCGGACGCGACGGGCGTTCGCCTTTCCCTCGCTCTCTTTCACCCGCTTCCGCTCGAGAGAGATTTCCGCGAAGAGCGAACGGGATCCCGCGAATTTCCCCAGCTGTGACGAAGTGTCACAGCGAAGGTCGTGACGAGCAGACACGTGGCACGCGCTACGTATCTATTTGGTCGTGTATTGATTCGCCACGCGCGTCCTCTAACAAGCGTACAACACCGCCATGTTGGATACCGAGCCGATGACAAATCCGATCCGCTTCTCCAGACTCATCTCGCAGATCTTGTCTTACGGCACCGTGCTCATCCGTGTGCTCAAATAGCAGTGGACTTACGGTAATCGCGGACGCGTCCCCGCGATCGTTTGCCCGCGCGCGGCAGCCGCGGGAGAGGAGTAACGTCGCGGTAGCGTTGCGTCGCAATTGAAGCCCATCGTGTCCGAAGAGTATTTTCTTAAACGGATTATACGAGATTATTATTATTATATAATTATTATATAACTCAAAAAGATCTTTTTTTTTTCAATTTTCTAAAGCGCTTTGTTAGGCTTTCTATTGTTTCTGTTTTTTTTTTTCCTTCATCAGTACAAAGATCTTTCCATTTCACTTTGAATACATATAGGGATTGTGAAATAAAAGATTCATTTGAAACGATACATTGCGATTTGTTGCCGAAAAGTAACTCGTTAGAGTATCGCGGCCGTAAAGGGAAATAATTAATCTCTACTTTTATTTGTTTTATAAAGAATAAAAGATTTCGTATGTTTGGATACAGAGCGAGAGAAGAGTATAAAACACGGAGAGAGCCCTGTAGAGCCAATAAGCAGCTGCAGGGACGAGCATGGCTTTGTGCCAACGGTTGGCCGCTGGGGCAGCGAATGGCCGAGTTGACTCGAGACGGCAGAGATATGGTGCCAGCCACAGGGGCAGGCACGCGGGCCCTGGATCAGGGGTGTTCCGCTACCCCTGCCGGTCTGGGCCCATTACGAGTCGCCAGCCCTGACCGTCTCCACGGTCGAACAGTATGAGGAATTAGCAGGCAGCGTTGAACTTGAAACGCAACGCTTATTGCGTGAGCATCGCTATGACACTATTGGCAATTTCCTCAGGTACGTGATACACCACTTATTGCATCTATGTCTCTGTTCTGGTTTTTGTTGCTGATAGGCTTTGTAACAGCAGTTTTGCTGATGCCTAACCATTTGCAAGCTACTATAGTTTATTGTATTATATTTTACTCTGTTAACATGTAGTCTTTTTATAGAGCCTTGCAATAAAGTAAATTAAATTAATTAACACAATTTCTCATTTTATCATTCTTGTACTTTGTAAATAATAAATCGCCATGTCGATTGTACAGGTTCTACAAGGACTACACTGCAAGTGGAGAAAGTGCGCTGGATCGATTCTACCGGAAATATCAGCCACTGATAACACACGAACACCATACTTGCGTCGGTCTTGGATTTGAATTATTACATCGATTAACAGGATTGAATAAGCGATTCCCAGGAATAGCAAGTGGCCTCTATTTAGTATCTTGTGAAGAAGTAAGTTACAAAAATGTTTTTCATGTCCTTATTTTAAAACAATAATAATTTACATATGCTATTCAATATGTGATATTCAATAGTTCAATAGCTCTTGGAAAAATTCTTTTGTCAACCAATTATTTGATACCTGTAGATCTGTTTCTTTAGCTGTTTCTTGCATGATTCATCTCTTCTGTTTTTCTTTTTACATTAGAGAGAAGAAAAGAGAAAAGATGAACCATGCGAGAAGTTTAACTGTAAAAAGTAAGTTTAATATATGTTTAAATTGTTAATATTTACGAGAAAAATTAATGTTTTATTATAGACGATTGGTGATATCGCCGGCTATGTTGGCGGTCCACCAGCGGCAGATAGCGGCGAAAAGGAGCATGTACTAGTGTGCCTGAAAATCGAGATTGGCGGACGTCGCGGCGTCATGTTACTCGATCCCGGTTATCATGTAGCGCGCGTTATCACTGTGATGGCCGATAAGTTATACCCTCATACGGGCTGGTTCACGCAATCCGATGAACCGACCTGTAAGAAAGAGTACAACTACTGTCTGTGTGCCGACGATCCTGATTATGTCGAGTGGCATGAGAGAAAAACTCGACCTGGTGCCTTGGAG
Organism: Mycetomoellerius zeteki; assembly: GCF_001594055.1. Classification (NCBI taxonomy): domain Eukaryota; kingdom Metazoa; phylum Arthropoda; class Insecta; order Hymenoptera; family Formicidae; genus Mycetomoellerius; species Mycetomoellerius zeteki. Next base: position 3,374,973 of record NW_017256287.1, on the reverse strand, counting down.
GGGGTGCAAGTAGCTCTCATTTATGTGGCAAGGCCATATTTAACTGCCATTGACGTTACAGAACGAAGAAATTTGGTTTATAACCAGAGAAGTCTCCTTGCCAGAGATACTAAAGGTCACGTCACCGCCGGCATATATTTCCCCGTTATACTGGATATGAACAACACTCAGACCTTCACAATTTTCTACCAGACGGGTAACGGGAAGAAGCGAGTCAAGATGGCATTCAATAAGTTCCACGGTTCGCGTAAGGTATATATTTCTTGATATTAATCTTGAGATTAAATTAAGAAATGTCTTCGGGGATATCTTGAAATTTACAATAAAAATATTTGTTGCAGATAAGTCCTGATACCGAGGAAATGGAGATGATAGCGGAATGTGCTCGACAACTCAATATTTCGCAAGATATCCTACAAGATATCCTCTCTGCTTTAGCCACTATCATGAATGATTCGTCATTTGTGGCACAGCTGTTGGCTATCAATGCAAGAATCAACACCTTAGCAGAGGATAATTAACAAACAGAAGTCACTCCAACCAATGGAGCGTCGACACAACATCACGTTTTATTATTTCTTTTGCCCGCTTTCCTCTTACGTTCTTTTTCTTTTATTACCTCTCATAGCTTATTCGTTCTTTTATTTGTTTTAATCACGCTTTATTACGACGCTACATTTGCATATATATAAGACGAGTCATGCAATCTTGCAAGCTCTTCATTTTTCGATTGTAGAACTTTTATACATGGAATAATGGGATAAATTATAAAGATTAATGTAAAGAAAATGATTTGAATTGATTTAAATGTCGCAAAAGTACAACAATACTTTTGTGTAAAAATCAATTAATTTTATTCTGCATACAAGTATTGATCACCAATTCTAGATGATTCACTCAAAAGGCATGATTCAGCTTTTATAGCAAAGCGTCGCTTCTTTATGATAAGACTTGTAAAATGTTTTCGACAATTCTGATATTATTTTACATATATAATTCAATGAAAACATTAACAGATACGATCAAATAGTATAATCTACAACACAAACACGTATAATTTTAAATCTGACAATTTTGTATATTCGCTTTTTTTATGTAGAATGCAACACGAAGTGAAAATCATTTTATTGTTATAACTAAAAAGTTTTTAAATATTTTGCATCTTAGATTTTAGTTTTGAACATGTAAGCTTTTGGGTTCTACGCTAATATAATAGATCGGTGTGGTAATATTTTCATTGAACAATATTGGCACTAATGCAGTTAATAGATTACTATTTATGTAGAAAAAGGACTGCACTGAAATTATATTGGTACAAGGGAACTATTCTTGTTTTGTTCTGTCGTGTGCGTGCGTTCGCACTGCATGTCGTTTCTTCTTTAGAATAATGTAATATGTATATCTTTCAATTATAAACACTAAATTTGACTTTATTTAAATAAATTGTTTGACCGGAAAAATATTGTATTGATAGAGTACCTCACCTTATACTTTAAAGTTATGGATATCTTTCATCGATACGCGGATAGAGAGAAAATTGATTAAATGAAACATGCAAGGTCTAAAAAATACATTTAAAACAACAAATTTATTATTCCCTTTATACTTTTTAATATATTTAATTGTACAATAATGAAACTAACAGAAATTTATTATCTACCAATGTACGTGACACATTTTCGATTATATTTTAAAAGATAGAATATTTATGTATATATGAAAATAAGATATGAAAACTTGTGAACATCTTTAAATTAAAGGTCTGAGCTATATCTTAAACGCTTCTATTTACTTCCTTTGTGTTTTCAATGCATAACTGAGATTCTACCGATCTACTTAAATAAATATTCGTATACAAAAAAAAAGAAAGAACGTTACTCTGAACTTTGCTTGGTTTACATAGCTATATTAAAATAATAATGCTTCTTGTAAGTGAACGAGATAATTTTTAGAAAAAAATAATTGCAAAATTTTTTTGAAACATTAACATTATGAAAGAAAATATATTTCTAGACTGTTTAAAGTAAACCTCGTTATATGAGGTTCCGTACTAGGTATAGAGTAAAGTTCAGTAAAGTACGTTTATGGATAATAATTGGAGATATTCTAGTTGTCACTAGCAGGAGCAGCGTGACGCTTATTACTAACTTGTCTATCCGGCTTATGTTCGCGTTTTCGAGAGCCTGATGTATGCGGCGACGTCGATGACGCTTCGGCTTTCGAAGACGTTGCGGGTTCTGGAGACTTGAAGCTGTAAGCATATAAATCAACACATGTTTTTGCATAACATAATAATTAGAAAGAAACAAGTCCGAAGAAATTGAAGCGCATGAAAATTCCAATATGATAAAATTATTGCAAAATTGTGCAACGTTTAGATGCAAGGAAAAAAAAACAAAAAAATATAAGCAAATAAGCGAATCATGCTCTTGTTCTATAATAGTGTGAAATTGCTGTAGCGTGTTCCTTGCAAAAACTACACTTCTCGAAAATAAAAAGAATGTGTATATAAGCCCATGTAAGTATATAAAAAAATTTACGTACAAAAAATATATATAAGTGGATATAATACAAATATTAAATTTATGTGTGTTACGGTTTATTGAAACTGTTGAAATTCGGAAATATCTAGTATTAATAATAAATTATATCATAATTATATTATTAAATTATAACTGATACTTACATAAGAACCTAATACAATCCTAATATACAGCTACTACCAAATATACCTATATACAGCTACTAATATTTAGGGGCCTATTCTGTAACTCTTAACAACTATAACTCTACAGTTACAATCATTAAGAGTTGCAGAGTAGGCCCCTAATATATTAATATCAATAAGGATTGAGTATATGTAGATATTGTTATTAAATTGGAATCAGAGTGCTTCTCCATAAGAGTCGAAATTTCGGAAAAGTAATACGACCAATCACAATCGTTTTTAACATATTTCTACTAACGAATGATTCTGATTGGTTGTATTACTTTTCCGAGATTCTGTTTTCTGAAATTCCAACTGTCATGGGACAGCACTCTTATTTTGTAACTTAAGCGTAAAAAAACGTAATATTATTTTCTTTATTCTAATATGATAAAATTAAATCGATTGCTCTCATTTCAAATATATAATATACACTTTCTAATATCGAGATAGATATTAAAAATATTACTATTCGAAATATGTTAAATATAAGTGCTCGTAATTACAAGTTAATACTGAAATTGAAATAAAATAAACAAAAAGAAATAATAGAGTGAAGCGCAACGTACTTACGTTGCATAAGCGTCACTGGTGTATACTATGCTTTTAACTTATTAATATTTGCGGCTGTACCTGCAATACACACACAAGACGGTATATTCTGTATCAATCTTAACAGATTCACTGTATTATGAATTATGTGTTCCACATCTTAATTTAAATACGAGTAAGGCTACAGCATTGATAATAATATCGACACCGTCTAAAGAATAAAATGCGGCATAAACTAATATTTAAAAAATGATGACATTAAATAATCATAATTTTGCATTGTAATAATAAACATCTCAATGAAAATTACATTACCTTAGGTAATGCAATAGAGTATAAGAATAATATTCCTAAAAAATGTCTTACGCCGATATTCATTGACGTTCTTATTTCAAGACTATCTTAAGTAATATCTTAAAATGCTAATACGATTTTGTGACCGGTATTCATAGTTAGATCTTATATTCAAGACCGTCTTAAATACAGTCTTAAGAAGTCACGAATCAGAGGACCGCATATATTAGTATCTTAAGACATTACTAAGAGTCTTGAAATAAAGAACGGACTATGAATACCGGCCTGTGATTGATTTGACATCTTAGGGCCTCTTTCACCAACTTCTGATTAAATTAATCGATGATTAACTCGCAGAAGTGTCAACAGCAATTTAATGTATCAGAATGTCTCTTCTCTCTTTCTCTTCTGTGTGTAGTTCTCACATTGGCAATCGTGGTGATTGAGTTGACCATTGATTAGCGTTAATCGGGGTTGGTGAAAGAGGCCCTTAAGATTGTACTTAAAACAGTCTTAAACATAAGAACAGACTATAAATACTGGCTTTGAAGTATTATGCTTTTTATAATATATACCACATTAGCATAAAACCCGATTACAAGAGATATTAATAATATAATAATTGCGAAATGTAAATATTAGAGACTGAGCATTATTATCTCAATTTACTATCAATCTATCTAATATAAGCACTCTGCAATGCATTCTTCTTGTAAAAAAAATGTTAGATATGTACATGTACAGATATGAAATAGCACATTTGATGCTGTGATAAATTATGAAGTAAAATGGAATCATCTACATTTATTACAAAACGATAGAAATTTTGATTTATATATATTTCATTTAGACATAAATTTTTATATAAGTTATATGTTTTAATCTTTGATATAGTTGACAGAAATTAAACTTACCTTGAAGAGGGAGGTGTACTTTTTACTTTCAAAGGATTTAAGGACCTTACAGCACGTCTAGCAGAAGGAAACCATCTTCTATTAGAATGTCGACTACAAAAGCACAGGACAACAAGACCAATGTAAATAAAAGAAATAAGAAAAATATTCCAGCGAAGAAGCAAATAACAGAATACATAAAGAATGAAATAATAGAGAATAAAAAGTGATGCTATACAGAATAAAATGATGCTACACATGTGTGAAAAGAACATTTTATAAATTTGAATCATTAATTTCTATACATAATGAGCTAGTATTTCTTTTATTTGCAATGAAAAAAGAAAATTACATAAAATATATATACAAACTCTGAATTTACAAATATAATTTCATTCTTCCTTTTTTTATTATTAGATCTGATTTCTACTAATTTTCCATATGTATATAATATAGTAAAGTATATGCATAAAAAATTGTAAAAATAGATTTTGCTATATATAAACAATAAACATACATGCTCTCATAACAGTATATATTGAAAAGCAAACATGCATATTATGTTATTTATTTCAAAACTACATACAGAAAGAAAGAATGAGGATATATAATACACATATAATAAAAAGTATGGCCACACATGATGGAATCCTCTATTTCCATTTATTATTTTCTGGCGTGTCTATATCCAGTTCATATATCTGCTGCGCAAATATAAAATTTGTCAATGCTTTTTATAAACTATTAAAGTTAATACTACTGTGGAACACTGATTTTGTTTTTGACTTGCGAAGTATCATTTCCGAAGTATTTTTTGACGCTAAAAACGATGTTGTCCTCAGAATTTGCCTATCACATCATATTTCTGAGAAAATTAGGATAATATAGGCGAAAATTAACGATTTTGGTCACTTTTATAATGATATTATAGTTAAGGAAATTTTATTTTGCCAATTTTGTGTACATTATCTTAAAGTGCTATTTTTTAACTTCAAAATGATTTTTTTTATTTCTGTACGATTTTTTATCATCAAGTAACGTGGCTTTGAAGTTGCCACTGTTTCTGAAGTTTACTCGAAGAAGCTTATTCGGGTTATGTTCCAAAACCTTTTCCTTTTTGAAGAAAATTTTACTCAAAGTATATAGTACATGTAACATATACTATAATATATTGAATAAAATAATTTAAAAAAATATAAAAAAGGAAATGTAACAAAGATCGCCTCCACGTGGTGCATTCCGGAAATACATGTTGTGGCTGAATGATCTTCTAGCGACTGTCATGCTAATCTCGGAATGTCAAATCTAAGAAACACAAATCAAAATATGACACTTGCTAGCTATACATTATCAAGAAATACGGTAATGTCTCTTGTCAAATGAACGCGCAGCGCGACAGCGCGAGGCAGCGTATGCCTAACTTCAAATCCACGTAACTTGGTCATAAAAAATCGTACAGAAACAAAAAAAATTCAAGGTAAAAGGTAGCATTTTAAGATAGTGTAAACAAAATTGGCAAAATAAAATTTCTTTAATTGCAATACCATTCTAAATATAGCTAAAATTGTTTTTTGCCTATATTTTGCCCCATTTTGCCCGAAAATGTGACGTGATAGAATTTTTCTGAGCACGGATTAAAATTCAGCGGCCAAAAATCTTCGAGAAATGACACTCCACATGCCAAAAACAAAAAAAAAGTCAAATTTTGTTCCTCGATATAATTTGTTAATTTTATCAACAAGTAAAATAATGATCAAAATTTAACAAGTTTAAAATTTAATATTAAAATAACTTGTAAAATTTACTGAAATACTTCGTAGAATATCCAATTAATATTTGCACTCAGATTAATTTAATTTAATAAATATGTACATATAATTGATATTAATTTATATAAAAAATTATTTACATAATATTATGTATTAAGGTTAACAGCGAAGCTTTTTCGTCCCGATAATGCTTATGTTTCTGAACAACACATGTTAAATATTTAAAGATTGTGCTTGTGCTCTCAAGGAGCAATCAGGATTGTATAATATCATTGCAAAGAGATATTATTTGTTATCGTAAATTTTCGTATTACTTTAAAGTTGAAACTGACAGAATTAGCCCCGCTCTATCCTAACATTTTTTTTTTTTCTTTGGATTATGATAATGTAATACTGCACATGCTACTGTGAATAGTAATTAGATAAAAGATTTGAAGAGTGTAAATGTGAAGAAAGTGAAAAATTATAGAATGTATCAAAATACATGTATCATGCAATTTTATAATTTACGAATAAAATATGTTTATACACTCCTACCTTGAACAAGATTTTACTTAAGATTTTATTGAGTATGTATATATTTTAACCATTCTGTCCTCTAAGGTACTGACCTTGCTGGTACATCCGTGGTAGATGGTAAAGCTAACTGTCTCGGAGCTGGATTAGCTCTGACATTACTAGCCAAATCTGTATTACCAATTGCACCAGCAGTACGACGCGTATGTGATTCCCACTCGCGATTAAAACTGTCTGCTTCTTCTATAATAGATATAAAAACAATCAATTTATATATAGAAACAAAGATTTTTCTTTATATGCCAAATTAAATTTTTAAGGCCAGAAAAAGAATTACCTTCGTCAAGATTAATAAACTCCTGTCGTTCTTCTTCATCACCTCGCACATTTCGCTCTCTTTCGAGGATATGTGCTCTCTCACCAATGTGATGACCAATAGCCATTTTTCTGGTTCCGGTACGAGAATCGCTTACTGTCTTTTTAGTCTCTTTTATGCCACCAGGTGCCATTCTTGTAGACATAGTCTCCTGATAAACCTGTGGCCGACCATCAGGACCACTAGACATAGTCATTACTGATTGGCTCATGAATGAATGACAGTTTGCAGCATTACTTGCAGCCATGTTGTTCTATATATTAATATAATTTGTGTTAAAATTAAATGTATTTGTAATGATAATTTTAGACCATTAATAATAATTATTATTATTAATAACATAAATACATTATCTTCAATTATACTTACAAAATCAAATGATCTTCCAAAATGAGGATCAAAGAGGGAAACTGGCATATCATTAAATCCTCTACCATAACGTGGCACAAGAGCATTTTGTCCCATCATCTCGAATGGATCAGAAAACATAGAGCTCATCATGGAGTTCATTTGCCTCATAGTATGCATGGGTGATCTGATCATAAATAACAATCCATAATTGATATATTCTCATTTTCAAATTTCTGAATTTGCATATGTATGTATAACAATTTTCTTAAGATATGTTAAGGAAGAAATATAAATATGGTGTCCAGTGAAATCTGGCTAGTCAATTCAAGAATAATTCCAGGATATTCTAGGTAAAAATCCCGATTTTTCCAGAATTTATCCATCGATTAATTTTCATTATTTAAAGCTCCCGAATATTCAACTCAGTCATATTAAATCGTGACGTCATAAGCGACATGTTGATTTTTCTTGCCATTTGTAAGTAAATAAAGAGAATTAGATAAAATAAAATGTTGAGATCGTTTTAAAATGCTTGTACTGACAGTCAGGTAAGGAGAGTCTCGGCCCATTTTTACAAGTATTTTAAAGCGATCTCGTTTCGTTTCATCAAAATTCTCTTTATTTGCAAATGGCATGTAAGAAAAATCAACGTGTTATTTCTCGCTTATGACATCATGATTCAATGACTGAAGTGAAGAATGACTACTCAGGAGCCTTAATCGATTTTCATCAATTTGTGCAATATTATATGCTTTGTATTCAAGTTATGATTTTATATGAATGAATTAAAACGCTAACAAATTTGAAATAATATTATTTGTTGCTATATAAATAATATCAAACAAACATTCCGTCAAAACAAAAGATTTTTCTACTATGGTCTACTCTATTTTAGGTGTTAAATCCAAATTTTCTATTGGTAACTTATTGCATCTTTAAGGGAGAACTTATATCCAAACGCAACTTTTTTTTATTTCTTTTTTCACGCTCTAATTTTTTTTTAATGAAAGAATGATAAATTTCAGGCCAGCTCTGAAATTTTAGAGATTTTCTAAAAATTTTCCAGAATACATAAAATTCCAGTATAATTCCAGAATCCAAGGATATTCAAGGACTGTTGGACACCATGATAAAAGAAAATAAACATGATACATAAGTCAATTGCTATAGAAATCTGTTGTAATAACATTCATTAAATTTAAGGTCAGATGGTACAATACAATTTCATGGTACAATTTTGAACAAACTAAGATTCTCCAAGTTTAAGTCCAATTTTTATTTCCTGTTTAGTACTCTTTAGCATCCTCTATACAATGACAGGATTATCAAACTTGAACCTTGAAAATTGGATACTTTTATTTTGTTTAGAATTATATTCGAAATTGAATTGAATTTCAGTAATTTAGTACTATATATTATTTTTACTGAATATTGCTAATATTTAATTCCATTATTATAAATCACTCTTAAAAACATAACTATAATCATAATTATAAATAATTTTTTATTCTTTTTGAGTTCATAATGCAAAATATTTTAAACAAATTGTTAATTAAATCAACTCAAAGATTTTATGTAAAATAAACTATAAAATAAAAAAGAAATTTATGTATGTATATATAGAGCTTTTTATTTTATGAATACTACATATAGGTGTATATATGTATCAGAAAACATGACATATATATGTATATATATATATATATTTAATCGTTTGTACATATTAAAGGTCGGACATGCCCATTAAGAACTTGACTTTGAAGAGACGAGAATTATGCCTCTGACTTAAAAATTATTTTCTCTGAAATTTAACTTCAAACACAGTCATGATGCTAACAATACATTTGACAGATCCATTATGAGCCATTGCACTTCAAATAGGACTGCGACCTCCAGAGTAGCATGTATACATATCCAAACGAAATCACGACGGAGAACTCACCCAAAGATATTAAAAAGATCGTCATCACCCATGAATGATCCGAACAACGACATTTTGTGGGATGCCTTGGGATGCTCGGGAATTCGAAAAATTCAACTGTGCAATCAATAGATAATGGACTTTTGACTCTACGCTGCTCTACGCGTCAGACACACGAAAATGCACGAAAAACGAGAATGAAAGGAGAACAGCCGAGAATCATACGCAAGCTTGAGCGCCTTTCTACCCTCGTGGAACTTTCCAGAACTCATCCAGGAGGTGTCGGGTGATGCAATGACAAAGGCCCGTATTCAGAACGCGCTTAGGGTGCCATTACATGAGCGCGGAAACACGAAAACCCGCAACCAATCAGTAATCGGTAAAACGCGAAACCATAACAGCGGATCGCTTCTGATTGGTTACGCGTTTCCGCATTTTCGCGTTTCCGCGCTCATGTAATGGCACCCTTAGGCCGGAATCAGACTAGGCATTGAAGATTGAGG
>NW_017256287.1:3361852-3364898 GCF_001594055.1 Mycetomoellerius zeteki | reverse complement strand
CCAATCAGAAAACAGGATTCCGATAAATTTTGCTTCGTATTATCGGAATCCTGTTTTCTGATTGGTTGCAGAGCTTCGTACGATGAAAATCGGATGCAGTGTGAACTGCATTATATGAACTGCTTACTCACGATTTTATAACTCCAAGAAAATATAGAGCGATCGTTTCGTCAAGACGCCTCTGTCGCAAAAATGCTTTTTCTGCCAATGAATATATGTTTTAATTATAAGAAAACAGCACATATACTTGAATACAACACTAATAAACAGGTACTTACTAAAAACGAATTTTCACTTTCGGTAAAATAATAATTGTCGAATTTACATCTGACGAGTCACTCAAGTCAAACTTTTATTACATCACAATCAGCGTCAAGCTGATCAGCTAACAATAAAACAATTGCATCACAGCGATCGACAGAGGAAGGTTCCAAGTTTTTTACCTCCCCCCATCTCTCCTTCAACTCTACAATATTAACCGTACAAAATTAGCGACTATTTTCACCCGGGTCCAAATGATCTACTCATGTAGTTGAGGGTAAATTATCAAATAATATTTGTATCTTTATGAATATAAATAAAATATTTCTTAATTTTTTGTAATAAAATAATTTTTGTTTTTTTATAGATTAAAATTAAATTATAAAGAGAATTGTATAGTGTATATAAGAATGTAAATAAATATATTTTCATGATAAAAAATGAATCAAATTCAGAAAATAAAGCTTGTATCTTTGAATGGATGCTCCAAAAGATGTTTGTCAGGAATTTGATGTAAAAAGCGGTAATAAATTCAGCATGCCAGCCAATTATAATTAAATAAACAGCATAAAACACTTTAAAGCATTTGTAAAGCATTTATAGTATCGTTGATCGTATTCTTTTCTTACAGTAGTAAAAAATTTTGCATTAAGTAATACTGGAGTAAGTGAATCGCTGAATTGTTTGGTCGAAATCGCCCATAGATACGCGAAGCGAACAAAATGGCGGATTCGTTGGAAAAATTATTCGTCACACGGGAAAAGAATTTCATCAAACAAAATATCCTTCGCGCGAAACGTTCCTATCCGGCAGAGCCCAAACAGCGATCCATCGATACTCGTTACGGCGACACGCATGAATTAAAGAGAAGCGGATTACTTCCGATTTATGTGCACAAAGAAGTATGAGTATCACGTGTGCGGATTAAGATACTCCTGTTGTTCGCTTTCAATTTTTCGTGTTATTTTTCGCCGTTCTGGATAATTATTTTTGACTTTTAACAACGCTTACTAAACTGATTTCTAGCTATTTTGAAAAAATCGCCTTTACACGTATTTATACAAATCGTAAATCAATTAGTTGCGAGCGTTAATTGTGGCAATCCTTAATTATGGAACAATAATTGTAGCTTATCACTGATAATCACTAAGCGCTAACTGATTAGTTTTCTTTGCTGAACGCAGATATGCTACTGTTAATTTGTGTTTATCAAATTAATATTTTATATCATTTTTACGATCGATATTTTTCAGAACTATGGAAAAATACCGAGATGTATCGCGAAAGTCCATACGAGAGTAGAAACAGAGACGGCCGAACCATTTAATGGAGACGAAACATCGAAAGTATCGACGTGCCGATACATCGACAAAGAGGAACGAAAGATGCTGCTGGATGTAGGTATCTGATTGGGTATCTTCGCAATGCTCGCAGTTCCCTCTTAATTTGGATGGAAGTGACCGAGTACGTTACATCCGGAAACAGGGCATGAAGCAAAGGTGGGAGGAAGCGATGCAGCGATTCCGGAGGTTGCCATTCCTCGCGGATACGTTACCGAAGGCGCAGAAGAAAGCGAGGATGGAGCGCGAGTTGCAGCAACTTGAAAAAGACATAGCAATTATCGAGCAGCATCCGCATATATACGTTTATGACGACACGATTAATGCACAAAACTGATCGACATGTTGTAATGTCGATATATCGAAAATCTGTGTTAGCAAAAAAAATTAACTTTCAAGCTCCTGAAATATAAACCAAATATTTTATGTAATATTTATGATAAATATAAATATTTCTAAAAAGTATTTTTTACTTGGATTATAATGTCATTAAGTATTTTCATAGCATTTACTATAACATTTTACAATAAATATTTTATATTATTTATAATAAATGTTTATGATCTGTGCTATTTAAGACCACAAAAATATTTATAAAATATTAAAAATAAATCGTACAAGTATTTGTAATATAAATATTTTATAAATATTGTGTGCTGTCTGGGATATTTCTGTGTGAATTTTACACACATGTCTGATTCTGCAAACAGGATGTCGAAATATTTTTCAGCTTTGAAACGTTACATTCAGTAAACGAGAATGGATTGAAGTGAAAGAAGTGGATTGAAATGGATTTTCAGAAGTATGCATTCACGAACGTTAAAATAAATGCTTTTCAATTCCAATGCTTTTTCATATATTTATAGAAATTGCGTGAAATACATTTTTATGCCTTTCAATATAAAAAAAATTTCAATTCTTTATGAGTGCATCGCCGATCAATACTACTCAATTCAAAATTCTGAATAGGAAATGAATAGTTTTTCACTCCAATTTCTAATTGAATCTAAAATGAATTCAAATTTAATCCATCTCTATTTTAATCCATTCTTGTTTATTTATATAGGCAGAACCAGAATAGTAACATATATATCACTTATTAAATTCACAAACAATTAATTAATAATTGTTAATGCTAATAAGCATCTTTATACTTATAAATTCTTAAATATTAATAATCAGATGTCAATGATATGAGAATCTTAAATCCTATCCATATCCTCACTCTAATGCGGGGTCTACAATAGAAATCGTAGAGGTCGTAGGGTCTTAAGTCGTAGAAAATTGACCAATCACAGTCGAATATGAAAAGAATAATCAACTGTGATTGGTCAATTTTCTACGACTTAAGACCCTACGACCTCTACGACTTCTATTGTAGACCCCGCATAATATTTTCAGCATTGGCGGCATCGATCGCACTCTCAAGGTCCGTCTACAATACA
>NW_017256287.1:3322081-3361668 GCF_001594055.1 Mycetomoellerius zeteki | reverse complement strand
CTTAAGTCGTAGAAAATTGACCAATCACAGTCGAATATGAGAAGAATAATCAACTGTGATTGATCAATTTTCTACGACTTAAGACCCTACGACCATTACGACTTCTATTGTAGACCCCGCATTACCACGGAGAAGGTGTCGATGTAGGCTGCGGTCCACTTGACGCTACAAACGCTCCGAAGCATTCTTTGATTAGTCAATTCGTAAAATTCTTTGTTCTGATTGGCCGTTCAAACGCTTCGAAGCGTTTGTAGCGTCAAGTGAACCGCAGCCGTAGAGACGCGACTCGGTGGTCGACGGCGACGGTTGAAATCGATCGGACCAATCGCAACGTTCGTTCGCAACGGACGATAATAGACTAGCAAGGGAAAAACAGGCAAAACGTCGATACGCGGTGCTACAGCCCCCCTTTACAGTGACTGTGTTCCAGCTCTGCTGAGTCTGCCTGTTGGAAAATATTGTTGTTTCTTGAAGACGTTTGCGACAGATTCACAAAGTTAATTCAAAATGGTAATTAAATGCATTGTGCGGATATGAGAATTTGCATAATTTGCTCCACTATTGCGACACTGTCTCGCAATTTGTTAAATGCAACGTGTTAATTCGATGATTACCCGACGAAAATAATTTTCGAAACGATTTATTTGAGGTATACTCACTCCACACGAACGGATATGTCCTAAAAATCGTTTATCTTGCAGGGTAATGAAAGTTCGCTGCCTATGGAACTCTGTTCAAACTGTAAGTTGTCAGGAGTGTCTTGACTTTTACTGGATCTATTTTAAAGTAACCTGATCTGTTTATAAAACTCTGATTATAAAACAAGATAGGCAACACTATTTTAGAGATATACTTATTGTATCCTCAGTGAAGTAAATTGCACAAATATAATTCATATTATTAGAAATTCAAGCATTGATGATTAAAAATTTGTTAACTTGCATGGTCTTGATACAGTATTTTGTAATATGTAAATATGATTGTGTGTAAATATTTGTTCTTCAGTCGACGTAGATGAGATTAAAAGATTGGGGAAAAGATTTCGGAAGCTAGACTTGGATAATAGCGGAGCACTCAGCATCGATGAGTTTATGTCCTTGCCTGAGTTACAACAAAATCCGTTAGTGCAGCGTGTAATCGACATATTTGACGCAGATGGCAATGGAGAAGTAGATTTTAAAGAGTTTATTCATGGAGTGTCTCAGTTCAGCGTTAAGGTAGATTTCGTTTTCCTACAGAGATTATATTGTGTTTTTATACGTGATCTTAATTTGCAGGGTGACAAAGAAAGCAAATTACGATTTGCATTTAGAATTTATGATATGGATAATGACGGTTACATAAGTAATGGAGAGCTTTTCCAAGTGCTAAAAATGATGGTAGGCAATAATTTGAAAGATACACAATTGCAGCAAATTGTTGATAAAACAATACTGTTTGCTGATAAGGATGAAGATGGTAGGATTAGCTTTGAAGAATTTTGTTCTGTAAGTAATGCATTCGCGTCTTGTATAATGTAATGTGAGCAGCATGTTATATACTTTTCACGACTGTTTCAGGTTGTTGGCAATACAGATATTCATAAGAAAATGGTAGTTGATGTTTAAGTGACCAAAGTTTGTGAAAAACTCTTAATTTATAAAACGTGGTATGTTAATTGAAATCTATAAATTAATAATCTATTAACAACAGATTTATGGGATAGTTCTAACAGAGATCTGTTTAGAGTGAACTTACACAATTATTGTTCTTAAGCCTTTGATCAATACAAATCTATCCAAATGAAAAATTTTCATGGTATGCCAGACTAATACAGTGTGGCACACAAATGTTAGATCTATGTGATACAGTCATTTTGGTGTCGTTGAAGATATTCTGGAACGAACCAAATTATCTTGAGCGTTCCATTAAAAATAAAAATCAGCAACGTGATCTTAAATAATTAACAACCTTTAACTGGCATCTTAAGTTTAATGCTGCATGATTTCCAAGATTTTCCTCGAAAATTTGCGGCAAAGTCAGTCTTCTCAAGCGCCTGTCGAAAAGGACTTTCAGACATATAGATGCACTTTGTTCCTTTTAATAATTCTCTGTGGAAAAGCACGAAAGTAAAATCAAATTGCATTATTAATATAATCACCATGCCATGAAACCTATATCATATTTCCGTCATTGTTCAAAAACTAATTGTTAATATCTTTGACGTTTTAATATCGTTAAAGATTTCATTCGTCGGCGAGTTCTTAAGGATATTTACTTTTAAACTAATATCTTAATATATTAATATTTACAAGGGTGCGTTCTGAGTTACGCATGATGTATCATTTTATCCTTTATTATTTGGTGAACAACAAGGACAAACGATGCATCATGTGCTTCATACGTAACTCGAAACGCATCCCAAGTATTAATATATTAATATATTAATATTTTGAAAAAGTTATAAACATTTAGATAAGCCAACTATTAAAATGTATTTATGTTATATAATAAACAATCACGAATTGTGCATTCGGAAGATACAGTGAGGCGGATTTTGCAAAGTTACATAAAATATTAATTATATTAACCTATAAGTCTACTTGGTTAGCCTTTGTGTGTATAAGATGTGCGTGTATAAACTGTATGTTGGCATTGGTCAATTTGTAATTTTCGAATGTACGATTTATTTATTTATTTAGATATTTATTTATTACGTATATACACGATTGGTCAGAAAGATATTATAATTTATCTCTACCAGATACATTAAGATATTTATAATACAGATAAGTTTATTTTATCATTGTTAATTGTTTCTATGTATACTTACATGTTACATGATCTTATCATATGTCTAATTAAAGTTTAAAATTGTGAAATATATTAAGATAAATCTATTATAAATATGTACGTTCATTTTCTATATGTATACAGAATATGGACGTTCCTAACGATTTAACCCAGCTAACACTAAATATTCACAGAAAATTCGATTCGTATTACTAATGTATCGAATGTTCCGGAACAGTAAAAGAATCGTTACAGCATGTGATGTTCAGTCTAACACTAAATATTCACAGAAAATTCGATTCGTATTACTAATGTATCGAATGTTCCGGAACAGTAAAAGAATCGTTACAGCATGTGATGTTCAGAATATTGTGTGAATACTCTTTGTATATTTCACGAAAATCGCTAGCAAGCGAGCAGTACAGAAGGCCGCGGCGAAGAGCATTTACTCGTAAACAAGAATCACCTAGGAGAAAATATAAGGAGCGCAGCACTTCGTCTGTGAACTCAGTCCCAAAATTGGGCTCCAACGCAAAATTTTGTTTAAAAACTGATTCACGAACGACCTGGAATTTTTGGAAAAATTAAAATTTTGCGGAATATATATGGAACATTCTCGGATGTAACGATATAAATGAAATTTTTAATCGACATTTGAATATTTTTTTTACATATCGTAAATATTCGGAATATTTTGGAGTATTCTTGAAATGTTTTTTGGAATTTTAGGAATATTTTATGAATATTTCAAGAATATTTAGCGTTTGCTGGGAAATTAGGCACATTTATGTTATTACAATAATTTATATTCTGTGCTGTACTATATTTTAATGAATTGGTATACTCGTGCAATAAATTGAAAAAGTGAAACAAATATAGTTTATTTTCACTTCAATTTATTGCACCGTATGCATTAATTCAAAGAGTTTTTTTGATAAAGAACAATTAATTTAATTTTTAATTTAACAAGTCTCCTTTTTGTGGAGAAGATTTATAGATCGATCAATTTATTTTTCATGATTTTTTTTGCATGGACTCCATTATATTTCAGTTTAATGAGTTAAATTAATAAGGAAATCGATGTCGAAATATCGTAATACTGACTACAGCGATTGCGCGACAGAATAATCAGCATTTTCATTTGAACAAAGTTGAAACGGAATGAGAACGAATTGGACAAAATTCGGGACAAAATAATGTATCCAGATAAATTTACACAATTGCAAATATTTATATACACGAAGAAAATCAATTATGGATTTAATACTTAAAAAAAATCTTGCTTTTGTATTAATTTTACGATTTAACTAATTTTTTACAATTACACATTCGTGTGGATAGACTTTGATGTATAGATTTTTTTTTAGAAATAGCAGAAACTATTTTTTCTTCTTTTTTTTAGATATTTCTGTCTTAAAAGAAACGTACTTTTCGTTAAAAATTTATAATATATTTATTATGATAAAATGGAATTACATTAATATATATTTGAAAAAAATAGCCTTCGAGATGGCGCTTGAAAATTTGCAACGCGCATCAGTTGGTAGCCCTGCTGTTCTCCCTCTTCGTCACCGCTCTCATTGTTGCTATTTTGTGGCCGGTGTGTTTGCTAGTTTACGTTTTTGGTTGTTTCCCTTGCGTGGAGTATTCCTCCTGAGAGATTCCTCGGATTTTTACGCGGCTCACCTTGTTGACAAACAATCGGGATAATTGAGAGAAAACGTAGAAGACTCGTTGGTGGTGGTTGTTGGCGGCGGCGGAGACGATGGAAAATCTGGAGGAAGTGTTGCAGGCACTCGACGAGTTCCAGAAGATGCGACCGTCGGTGATCCCGCAGGAGCTCGAGGATTACCTGTGCTGGGTCGCCAAGACCGGCGATCCCGTGTACCAGTGGCCGTTGATCAAGACCCTCGTCCGGGAGAAACTAACCCGCGTGATGACGGACTTTTACGAAAGCTGCCCCACTCTGGAACTCGCGCCCTGTCCTAACGTCGAGCATTTCAATTACGATACCATGAAGAGCAACCTGCTCGAGAGGTTGGAATCGTTCGCGAACGCACCTTTCACCGTTCAGCGAATATGCGAGCTGCTGACGGCGCCGCGTAAGGAGTACAATCGCGTGGACAAGTTCATGCGCGCCATCGAAAAGAACATTCTGGTGGTGTCGACGCGCGAACCTGGGCCCATAACCAGACGCGGTGAAACCGGCGACGGGATGGTTAACGGCTCCGTCGAAGAAGACGCGGCATCCGTTACACAGCAACCACCACCTCCGTCACCGCCGCAGCCGTCATCGCAGCCTTCCTCGCAGACGACTCAGCCTCAACCGGCGCAACCGGTACAACCGTCCTCGCAGGACGTGGAGATGGAGTACTGGGAGAAGGACTGTAGCTCCACCGTCACAATTAGCGTACACACCGTCGAGAACGAGCCAGCGCTTATGCACAGCGGTGTCATACCGCCGTCTGATTCTACCTTGACCAAGAATCTATTTGCTGAGGAGACCGTACGAGAGAAACTCGAACAAGTTACCTCTAGAACGGATATCTCGGCGACCAATTATATCACCGCTGTCTCAGATTTCTCTACTATATCGAATTTAAATTTACAGCCACATGGACCGGTACCAGAAGCCACAGCGACTGCTGTTCCTGTGGTACAGAGTCTACCGGCAGTCGGAGCAGTCTCGGAAGACTCCATGGTCCCGAGCACCGATATAGCAGTGGCGATCATGAACGAGGACACCAATTCTCAACCTAATTTAGACATGGAAAACGAGGAGATTGAGGCAAGTACGGTAACAGCAAGTACCACGATATCTACGACGACGACTACGACTACGACGACTGCTACGGCAACAACAACGACAACGACAGCAACGTCAACGACATCGGTATCAACAGCGGCAACTACGACGGTGACCGTAGTGGCTACAGTGATACCGTTAACGACGGATACCACGCGGAAGCTGCAAGCTGCTTTCCAAGCGAAACGCTTCGAATCCGGCGATAACAAGTCTATGGACAAGTCCAATGAGAAAACGACGGATCCGTCGACGTTAAGTAGTATGGAGGAAGAGATTGAGCAGCCCTTGAAAGACGAAGAAACGACCAAATCGAGTCCCGAGCGTATAGATCCTAACGAGATGTCTCGCGATGAAAGTAGATTAACTGAAAATTTATTACAGACCGACATCGAGATGAAATCTGACACTTTGGCGGATGATACTGAAAGTGTCGAAGAAAAAGCTCATGATAAACCGAAGGAAGAAGGACCGTCGATCCTTGAGGACGTAGACGAGGAAAATTTGTGTTCCACGAGCAGCCAGAATACAAATGCGACGGAACTCGTCGAGTCGCAGTCGATGGAAAAAGATAGCACTGTCACATCCAATGAGTGTGTGAGCGCAGTCATCGTGTCTAGTACCGAAGCGTTATACAAAACGGAAAAATCCGAGATACACTCTAAAGAGGCGTCTGAGACAATTTCTTCCACCGAGTGTTTCGCACGTGACCAATCTATTAGCAAAAAAACGGAGAGTATAGAAGATACGGATAAAGTCCTAGAAGATATTCCTACAGCAGCATCCTCCAACAGCAACACCAATGAACAAGAAGAGCAAGAGTCCGACAACAACGATAATTTGAACATTATGGAAATTTCCAGCGACAAGATGGTTCTCGTCGAGTCTATGACATCGGATCCAATAAGCAGCGTGGAAAAATCTAAAGAAGCAGCATCTGTAATTGAAAAACTCGAACCTGTCTCACCTACTGTCGAAACAATAGAAAGCTCCGATAATGTCAGTTGTCAGTCTCCAAAGGACGACAAGTTAACAGACGATCAAGATGACAGTTTAGCAAATTCACAAGGCAATAAAGCAGCGGCAGGTATTACGATAAAAGAGAACCAATCTTCTGTAATAGAGAATATAGCGTGTAGAAAGGAATCAGAGGAATTAATGGAGGTTGACGACGAAGAATCATTATCGACGTTTCAACAGGATGAACCTATGGAGCAGGAAGCATTGGAGGAGCTGCCGAAAAGTTAATCTTGACTTATCTAATTGGCATGTTTCTCCTTCCTTTTATTTAATGTTTGATATCTATTCTTAAGATAGATGTCGGAATATGAACCAATTCGTAAATATCTTTGCACATGAACAAGATGTTTACGATATGCACTTTTGTGAACTGACTTTTTATAAATTAAATTTTTTAATAAAAAAAAATGATAGCATTTCGTTTGTAGTAACAATAATTTTGTTTGTAGTACCATATATTAAAAAATATAAAATTTTTTTTAAAGGACGCTCGACTTTAAGGTAAAAAAAATTATTAATATACCTCGAGATTCAGAATCATTTGTAATTGTTTGCAATGATTTTCCGGTCGTTTATAGTTATATCGTTTAAAAGTTACAACAAATTATGTAACTTTGCTAATTTTTTAGATATCTCTAATCCGTTTGCGGTATTTTCTTTAGTATCGTTTGTAGTTGTGTGCAGTGATTTTCCGGTCGTTTGTAGTTGAGTCATTTAAAAGTTACAACAAATTTACAAATTTACGTATATACGTAATTTATTTATTGTAAATCTATGAGTTGTTTGAGTTGCCGATTACGAATCTGATGTTAAATTAAAAAAATTCAAGATAGCGCGGATATAATATGGCGGACACAAAGGCTGTGTTCCAAAATTTATTGCCAGCATAAAATCTATAGTTTACGTTACGTATACTATACATTTTCAGCATTGACAGTGAATTTTGGAACAATCAAATACTGGACAATCTTTCACTTCTATGGAAACTGTTATGTTGTGGTTTTTTCGGCTCGCCGATTACGAATTTTCTATCACATTTTGGAAAGTAATCAATGACAATTTTTTAGTGGAAAAAGCATTTTTTTTATTACTTTTTCATAAAAAAGGTTAAATTTAAGTTGATAACGTTTAAAGGACAACATGATAGTTTTACTTAGTATATTTAGAAGCTTTTTTACAGCAGACATGATCTTTTCATCTTGCCTTTTCGGCTGGATAATTTTTTGATATTTTGCCTTCGATGAAAGTAAAGGTAAATTTGATAGAATTCGCAATTTATATTGTAACTTTTAAACGGCTCACCTATAAACGACTAGAAAATCACTAAAAACAACTACAAACGATTATAAAAAATATCCCAAGAGCGGATTTAAGATATCCTAAGAATTGGCAAAATTACTTTTTTTGTTTATCGTTAATATGTTGTAACTTTTAAACGGTACAACTACAAATGACCGGAAAATCACTACAAACAATTACAAACAATTCTGAATCAAGATATATTAACAATTTTCTTTTTACCTTGAAGTCGGGTAATAGTCATTTTTCAAAAATTTAATTTATAAAAAGTCGGATGTCAGGTTCAACAAAGATACGACATGCTTGTGAACGCGGTATATAAATACCTATATATAATTTTCATAATCGGTAATTATTATGAGAATCATGAGATTTAAATTGTGAGCAAACGTTAGGTAATGCTCAATGAAAATTCTTTATCATCTTAACTTAAATATTAATTGCTGCTTTATTTATTTCGGATTTATCATTAGACTGAATAAGCTCTGATATTTACTTATAAAGAGATCTATCGAAATGAATTTTCTATAACTCTTGGAGGAAAAAAAAACACTGCCTACTCCTAAAAAGATTGTAATACTGTAAAACCGCTTGTATAGAAGTCAAATTTGGTAAACATTTCAATACAGATTTATACAAATACCACGGATATCTGCTTAGAATAAGGTTGTGCCTATAACTATTGTGTACATTGCATATTGGACAAGTATACCTATAATGAATTTTTAAATATTGATTTTCAGTAATGTATGATTACGGTACATATTCGCGTAACATTTCACAATCGAGGTGAATGAAAGTTTCATTTGTAATCACAGCCTTATACTAAGTTCTGATTAAATCTGGAGACATATATGCCAAAGGAACCAATTAATTCCGAGAATACGTTCGAGATCAATCATGTTCCTTACGAAACTTTTTACAATATATAGCAGCATTTGAAGACACGAAAACACTATTATTTCGAGCTGTTTATTAAAACTGTTAAAAACTAATTCGAGAAACTAATTACATTTTGAATGTATCGTTTATAATTAGTTTCTATTATCGTTATAGTAGGCAAGTAATTCCTTTTTTTTTTTTACAAATGCTTGCTATGTATAAAAGAGAAAAAGACTCTCTAGTAGAGCAAGCTATGTTCTGTGAGCTTATGGCTAGCTCTTTGTGATCAGACATTAGCATGCTGGTTCCTTCAGTTTCCTGTGTTTTAACAAATACAGAACGTTCAAATTCGAGCTATATGGTTATATATACAGTAAATCTGAGTGAAAAGAAAATCTTAAAGCGGCCCATTGCAAACCGATAAAATTGACCTTATTAAAATCGATCCACAAATTAGGACCCGTTAGCATTATGTCGAATCGCTTGCAGTTATATGTATTTGCACAAAATGTTCTCAAGCGGATTCGATACGGTTCTACTGAAACGTTATTAGAATATTGTAGGAATGGGTTATTAATTTAAGAATTAATATAGATTAATAACACATAATATACGAATGTGGATATCTAAAAAAAATAGCTGTATATTATTTTATAAAAAAAATATATAAAAATGAGAGATTGTCAATTTTCTATCTTTTATTCGTAGTTGTATATGTACCTGACCTTATTAAAAGAAAAATATTTTAAAAGAAATAGGAAATAACAGGTATGAATGATCGAAGGGTATCGTATTGTCGCTACAATGTAATAATTATACCTCGCTGTGTCTATGCAACTATTTTCGCGAATGATATGTTACGTATCTTTCTATAACATTCAGTAATAAAATAAATATATAGCACTAGATATAATATTTCATTCTTCTATTTTTTATTCCAATCAGATAAGATATATTCCCGCCAAGAAATGTACCAATAATGTATGGAACTTTTTACATGATTTTGGATATTTAAAAAATAATAAATATACACATGTATATACATATAATACATTAACCATAAAAACAGCGTTATAATGAAACAATCGTAATGAATTACTATTCAACGATTTGTTCTATACATCTATGCGAATGTTTGATGTTTCACTAATTTTTTGAAAAGGCCATGCTCCAGATTCATTAACTCGACGTAAGTGCCGGTTTCCGCCACTTGTCCTCCATCAAGTACCACGATTTTATCAGCGTTCTTTATTGTACTAAGTCTGTGGGCAATCGTTATCACTGTCCTTCCACGGATTGCACGTTCTACAGCTTCTTGAACGAAATATTCACTTTCTGCATCTAAGGCACTGGTTGCTTCGTCTAGTATTAAAATTTTTGGTTTCTAGAGACAAAAAAAATTATTTTATATATATATATGCCGATTATTTTAATAATTACGAACGTATTTAAGTAACGATTTACCTTTATTAATGCCCTGGCAATGGCAACTCTTTGACGTTGTCCGCCACTAAGGGCAATACCCCTTTCCCCAACTACCGTGTCTAATCCATCAGTCATTTTTTCTGCAAACTGTAATACATGCGCCTGTCTTGCAGCCTCTTCTACATCAGAATCTGTCGCAGATTCCATTCCGTACAATATATTATCCCTTATTGAACAACTGAAAAGAATTGGCTCTTGAGATACAATACTGATCTGAGACTTTAACCACGCGGGATCAAGCAGACGAAGATCGTGGTTATCCAAGAGAATCGACCCTCTTATAGGGTCGTACAATCTTAATAAAAGTGACGCCACGGTAGATTTACCGGAACCCGAGGAACCAACAATAGCCGTCATAGAACATTTCTCTATGTTTAAATTAAAACCTTTCAACACGGGCATCTTTTCTCGCGTTGGATATGCGAAAAAAACATTTTGAAACATCACATTGCCCGATAATTCTTTTCCTAAAATTTGTCCACCTTGAATGGGAATAAGCGGCTGTCGATCGATTAATTCAAACAAACGAGCATTAGCACCTAGAGCTTTATTTAACTCGCTATATGCCTTAGATAATCCATTGAGAGAGATGCCCACGTAGCCGGCGTATAATAAAAAGGCGCTTAAGCTTCCAATTGTTATATCGGCATTTGATACCATAAATACTCCATTATAAAGGACTGAAAGAGCAATAACGTTCCCAGAGAGACCGGTCATACCGAAAAACATTCCTCTATATAAACTCTCTTTGTAACATAGTTTTAGAACGTCTTGTAATTTAGCGCTATATCTGTCAATCTCGCGTTTTTCTTGCGCGAACGCCTTGACAGTTCTTATATTGCCGATTCTTTCCTCCGCAGTTGCATTGACCACTGCAATACTGCTTTGGAGATCCTTGGAGATTTTTTTTAAGACGCGTCCCCAAATAGCAGCAATAACTGCGACAGGTGGTACTATAGCTAAACCGAGTAAGGCTAGTGATGGTGATACATAAAACATCATGGATACTCCTGTTATAGCCATAATAGCGGAGCGCAAACCATCTGATACATTGGACGTGACGGCGGAGCTAATAAGTTGTGTATCTCCTGAAGAAAAAAATCAAAAAAGATTTTAATGCATTCAATCATTCGCATTGCTAACACTTGATTAGTACATATTAAAAACACCTGCATATAACAAATTCGATCACTTGCATTAAATTAGTACATATTAAAAGCTGCTGCACATGAAATTAGTAAATTAAATGTAAAAGCATATAAATATACATGTATTATTTCATTGTCAAAAATAATTATATTATACTACTGTATGTAGATACTTTTTATATAACAGTCATTTTAATGAGCACTAGTTCAATGTAATCCAAGTGATTGAATTCATCACAGAAAGTATCTAAATGTAGTAGCATAATATAATCTTTGATAATACATTTTGTTAAATAGTACATTGTTAACATAACAGTATATTTAATCATTTAAAATATTTATATATGCTTTTACACTTAACTTTGCTAATTTTGTGTAGGAGGATTCGTGTTTTTAGTATGCACTAATCTAGTATAAAGTAAGAAATCGAATTTGTCATTAAAAATATATTATATCCCCATTTAAAGGTATAAAACGTACCGCTCAATCTCCCAACTAGTTCTCCCGTACTTTCTCTGTCAAACATTGCCGTTTCCCGCTGAAGGATAGCGGCATACGCCTGTTTCCTGAGGGACTGTGTGATTCGGTGTCCCGCCGTGGACATTAGGTAAACTCTGCCAAAGTTGCTCACACCGCCTATGAGAAAAACTACAAATAGAGCAAGCGTTAGTTGATTAAGATTCTCTTTCATGCCAGTCTTTTCCACGGTATTGACAACATCTATCACTTTGCCAAAGCAGAACGGGACTGCCATCGTTACGCTGGACGACACGAGCAACAAGGCAATGGCCTTCATTAGGGTCCACTTCTCGGGGACGGCCAGTAAAATTAAAGTCCTCAACTCCGAGCGTCTCTTCGTCTTAACCGCGTGGTTAACTACAGGCATAGACGTGTCGGACCGGATAGCATTGGTCGTGCAGTGTCTCAGTCCGATGAACACACGGCCTTTCCTTGAGAATCTGACGACCTGCCTTGTTAGGTAGGAGTCTAACAGATAATTCTGCGATCCTCCAATCCCACAGCATCCTGGTTTTCGTAGGACACCAGGATTAGTTAATAATTTCCAAAGAATCGTCATGTTATATGCGGTCTAATTATCGCAATGTGCGACATGCGAAATTCAATGGAAAACAGAATAAATCAGCCTCGTAAGGATTAGCTTTCGCTCCGAGCTAACCTAAACAGTAGTGTTCAAAGCTTCATTGGAATATCGTAATTATATGCGGTAAGCGTACTTTGGACGAGTACGATTAACATTACAGAAGACAGTCTAACGGTATTACGTTCGATTCCTGATTACTTTTTTGATTGATCGAATTGCAATAATTTTTAGCTGTACACTTCTCGTTACGTGCAGATCACGACAGACTCATCATTGAATCATGGAATTTTTTTTCGAATCTTCTCTTTTATTGTCAAGAGGAAACAGTCAAAATTTTGAAATAAGCTTCGGCATTTTTTAAAATTACTTATGTATTATTATTATATCGCTATGCTTTCTCTTTTATTATCAATTATTCAGCAAGTGTTGAATAGTGTTGAATTTGAACCATGGTGGAAGGGATTAATATGAGGTTATTTTCTATATTTTAAATTAAAAATATTACATTGTAGGGAGAGGTGACTTCTATTAATTTTAATCAATTTAATAATCGACGCGCGCGTTTAAATATTATTAAATAATAGTCTAATGTTCTGTGTTTTAATTATTAACATGGATATAATATGCAGAATATATAATATATTAATTATATGATAATATATGAATATATTTTATAATATAAAATAAATTTTTTATATTGTAAAATTTATTTTTATTGTTGTTTAATATATGGATCAATAAAAAATTAGAGACAACAAGAATTATATAGTGGAAATGTTCAATATTTTGAATAATTGACTGATCTAGGATGATTAATTTAGTAATTAAATTATAATATATAATTTTGTGACATGAACAGAATTAAAGGCTGCGTTCAGCAGAACGGTCGTTTTGCAACTGTTGGAAGTTTCCTTCGCGCTAATTGGATCATACTTTTAGATCTAGAAGAATGGTCCTATCTCAGCAGACAATCATAAAACGGTTGCAAAACTGTTGAGTCTGCTGAACACAGCCAATAATTTTTTTAATAATAGTGAAAAAAAATTAGATCAAGAAGAAAATATTTATGTAATTAGAATTTTTATTTTTACAACGATTTAGATCGAATTACGTAAAACACTGTTAAGTAATTAATAATTATTAGTAATTTATAATATTTAATTTGTAGTTCTGCCTTGAGGTGTCATGAACCAATCAGAGGGCCGCATTAGCATCTTAAGATATTACTTAAGACGGTCTTGAATATAAGAACTGACTATGAATACCGACCTTAAAGTGCAAGAATCTTAGGGAATTTTAAGCAATGCGAAAAGCTCCCGTTCCACCATAGTGATTTTCAGTTCTTTTTCAGATTCGATCGATATTTCGATTCAGTTGGCGATCTTGCGAAAGTATCGATTGCCAGAGAACGGGAACAGCTTCACTTCGATTTGCTCTGATCACACTTCGGAGTTCAGCGTTGAAACACGTTTTTTCCGATTCTTCCGTGCCGTAAACATGGCGCTTAACCTTACTGTCAAAGTGCACCCCGTGGTTTTATTTCAAATCGTAGATGCTTACGAACGACGAAAAGCGGAATCGTTGCGCGTTATCGGCACTTTACTGGGTAACGTATTGTGCGACAATTCTATCTGTCTAGCTCGACCCAGAGCTCCTACCGTGACTGCATCTGGCCACCGGAGAGTCGTTATCTCGCCGAGACTTTCGACGACATGTGTTATTCGTTGTTTCAGGTACCGCGGAGAAGGGGATCGTCGAGGTGACCAATTGTTTTTGTGTACCTCACAAGGAATCCGAGAGCCAGGTGGAAGCTGATCTCACCTATGGCATGGACCTATATGACTTGAATCATCGTGTCAATGCGCAAGAGAATATCGTCGGTTGGTGGGCTACCGGCAACGAGGTTCTCTTAACTCTTGATTTCACTTTTTTCTTATGTATTTTTCTCGATAGTACGCAACTAAACAAAATGTGTCGCAGGTCACCACACATTCATCTGTCATTCACGAATATTACGTGCGAGAATGCAATAATCCGGTGCACTTGACTGTTGACACTACATTGACAAATACAACGAGAATGGCGATCAAAGCTTATGTTTGTGTTCCATTGGGCGTACCTAATGGCAAGCAGGGTTCTATGTTTACTCCAGTCAAAGTTCAGGTTCGTCAGAATATTAATCCTTAATATATATGATTCAGTTATTTATGTCTTACATATGTCTTTTTTTTGAGAATTAGGATTTAGCTAAATAATGGTTTTTATTTTTTTCTTTTTTTTATACACAACTTTACAAATACTTTTTAGGCCTGGTTTTTCATTATCTGATTAGCTTTTAGTTAAGCTTAACCTGATGTTTTACCCAATGGGCTTCAGCCATGATATCATAGACGAAGCCTATTGGATAAAATATGAGGTTAAACCACAAGTTAACCAGACAATGAAAAACCAGGCCTTAAAGATGTTAAAGTATATGTATGAAATATTTAATTTTAATATATTTGTGAAAATGATGAAAATTAACCTGGGATACAAATCACCTATCTTCTTTACTTTTTCTTCATTTTTACAAGTATACAAAAATTAAGTGATTCTTACATGTAATTTAATATTTTTATAAAGTATTGGTAAGATTATGTGTTTAAAAAAGTTATAATATGTAGTAATTATTTTTTGGTGCTCCTAGTATTTTCAAAGAAAGGAAATATACAAGAGACAAATGACCCAATTGTATATACTAAGGATTAATAAGATCTATCAGCAATAAATTTATATCATAGAATACATAAAAAAAACTTGTTCTTTTTAGCCAAAGATGTAAACTTATTTCTTGCAATTTAAGTTTGTTTACATTGCTTGAAATCCCCAAAAATTTTTGCAATTAAAATAAGATAAATATGTATTTCAGCATTGAAAAAAGTAAAGATTCTTAATGTAAAAAGGTACAAGCAATGTAAACAGACCTTTCTCTTCAACATGGAGAAAAAAAGAAAAAAATAACTTGTGTAAGAAGTTCAACTGAAAAGAACAAACTTGAAGACTATCTTTATATAAAGATTACTTTCAATATTATAAAATCTTTCCATATAGATTACATGCTATGAGCCAGAAGTAGTAGGACTGCAGTTGTGTTCAAAGACTCAATTGCCGTCTCACGTACAAGCGTCCGGAATGAAATCTAGTGGAGGGATAGAACCCATGATGGATCTTGCGCAAGTCTCAGAGGCCTGCTCCAAACTTTCTTTAATGTTGGAACAAGTACTGGCATATGTTGATGATGTCCTAGCAGGAAAACAACTACCAGATAATCAAGTAAATTCAGACGAATGAAACGTTTGTTTTCATCTATAAAATGCTTGCTATCATTTAGCCAATACATACGATTATTCTGCTATTTCAGGTAGGCAGAGCTCTTTTGGATATGGTACATTCCGTGCCGAAAATGACGAGCGATCAATTTGACGAAATGTTTAATAGTAACGTTAAGGATCTTCTGATGGTCGTTGCGTTATCTCAGTTGATAAAAACGCAGTTGCAGCTTAACGAAAAACTTACTCTGCTTACAACTCTATGATTAAAAGCTCTTTGATTCTTCACATTGTACAAATACATAATTCAGAAAAAAAATCAACAATTATAGTCCACCCTCTCCTGATATATTTTGATTACTTTTAACACTATTAATTGGGATTAAAACAGTATTTTGTGAAATTGTAATTATAATTAATGAATTATAAAAAGTACATCATTAAATGATACAATTATATGTACAATATGCATTTTATAAATAATTACAATTAAAACATGTAATAAATATACAATTATTTACTTAATTTTTATAGATTACTTCGTTAAATCTTACTCATTAATTTATTCATATTTCGTAAGAAGTTTCATCCTTTTGATTATCTATAAGATTGGACCAATCGGGAACTCGATTTGTTTTTAAATACACATCTTTTGTCAAACATCGTAATGGTATATCTGTCGTGCCAAAAATAGCACCGCCTAACCATGTTGTATAATTTGGTTTACTAGGTGCTGTATGGAATTTAAACGATTCCACCTTCAATTTAGCTTTATATAGATCGCTTTCGATTAAGGCCAACAATTCCGACTTCAGGCGACTTGCAAAGCCTTTTGTCATAGTTGTTCCTCCAACTAGTATTATATTTTCAGCCAATATCCGCCTTGTATCCAAAGGGCACTGATTTAAAATTAAATTAATTAAAATTGCACAATTTAACATTTAACATTAGAAACATGCATTTGGTTATGTAACAATCTTAGAGATTTTATTGTGTATAGTACAGCAGATTAACTTTACCTTAACAATAGCGTCGAGTATCATAGTAGGCAAAGAGAGATTATCATTATCCCTTTCCCATAACACCTCAAATGCTCTTTCTCTAATTTCTCCAGGTATCGCTATTCTTTTAATACCAGGATATGTGACATCGGGAGGTGGAGTCAAAGCACTTTCGGTTCCTAGTTTTGCAGATCTTTCTAGCGTAGTTACAAAACATGTTCTTACTTTAATATCTTCCAGTATGTTTTCTGACAAGTCTAGGTCACTTGTATCTCGAAAGTATCTTTTTAAATTCCTATGAATTGCGAGACGAATATAAATATCTGTTAAGTAAACCTCAGTACAAGAAAAGGAAAATCATAACTCACTCATGTACAATCTGTCCACCTAAAGGTAATGCTTGCCAGGCTTTGAGTATCGGTATTCCTTCAAAGATTGGAATCAGAGTTGCTTCCTGATATCCAACATCTAATACCAAAGCCGTATCAATACCGAGAGTGCTAATTGTTGCTAAGTGACTCGGCAGAAACAGTATAGAACCAACTTCGAAGTGTTTGAACATTACTTTCGCTAGGGTATCTCTGAACGACGTCACTGCCAATGGAGACTCCAAAAGTAATATCCTTGCATCTTTTGGGCTTATCACAACATACCTGTGTCACACAAGTCACTTTAGATAGAAATTCTAGGACAAGCCTTAATAAATAAAAAAACAACTTATAATCTTACTTAAAAAACAATAAATGGAGAAAGTCTACAAGTAGTTGATACAGATCCTCGACGTCCTTATAATCAATAATTCTGCGTATCTTCTTTGATTCCGAGCATCTCACTTCTGTTCGAATAATACCACGTGGAGACACTTCTCCCGCGTAGCCAAATCTATGTTAAAAAAAACATATTTAACATATAAATATATCCAATCGAATCGTAAGGGCTGGAAGAATCATTTTCCTTTTCGCAATACTTACTTTGTATAGGCGCTCCCTATATCAAACACTACCATTTGCTTATCCGAGATATATCTCACGCCCTCGTACCCGCGAAGCATTTTCTTTATTATTTTGTACGCGCGTTTCTCGAATTTTTAATATTCACAAATCGTTTGATAGACGAACAGCTGAAAATGCCACAGCTGGTCGCGCATAATGGAAGTAATAAGGTGTGCTCGTGCGCAGGCATTTTTTGCTGGCCAATGACAGAGCGTGACTCTAAAGCTGGAAACACAATAGACACAGGCAATAGGCACAGGCAACAGGGAATAACGAGCCGTCCAATCAGAGCTCTGGAGTATAAGTTCGATATTATATCCCAGAGTTGTGATTGGACTGCTCGTTATTCCCTGTTGCCTGTGCCCATTGCCTGTGTCTATTGTGTTTAAGACTTAAAGCTGATTCTACATTGATCGCATCGCAGCGTCGCAAGCGTGTCGCAAGCGTTATGGTCCAATCAGAGTCGAGCTAGCTTGACGTTGATTGGACTGCAACGCTTGCGACGTTGCGATGCGACTAATGTAGAACCAGCTTTAGGCCGGAATCAGACTACGCATTGAAGATTGAGGTTGAAGATAGAAGATTGAAATTTGACCAATAAGGACAAAGAAATTTTAGCTCCTTTCGTTTCGATTGGTCAAATCTCAATTTTTCAATCTTCAACCTCAATCTTCAACGCGTAGTCTGATTCCGGCCTTATGCAGGGTCTACAATGGAAGTCGTAGCAGTCGTAGGGTTTTAAGTCGTAGAAAATTGACCAATCACAGTCGAATATGAGAAGAATAATCAACTATGATTGATCAATTTTCTACGACTTAGGACCCTACGACCGTTACGACTTCTATTGTAGACCCCGCATTAAACGCAAAGTGCTAAAATACTAAAATGCTAATTTTAGGACTAGTAAATTTATGTTACTTTAAAACCGTTTATATGTTTATTTAACGTTTATTAACATGTACCACAGTAAATAAATTATATACCGCGCTGTGTTAACGCTCTCATTAATTATATTATTGGTTTTTAATTTTCAGAGTCTGATTAGTATTTAATTTTGATTTTAAATCACGCTGGCTGAAAAAATTCGAACACGTGCATGTGAATGTGAGTGTTTATACGCTAAATATATTTAAGAAACGAGAGAATGGATAAAAAGAAAAGGTAAAGAAAAAATGTAGAAAATGTAACTAAATGTATCTAATTATTATTATTTATTACTGTATGCAACAATATAATTGTTGGAACACACAAGCCTTTTCTGCTTTATTAATTTCCAATTATATTTTTCAAATTTTTCATCGAATGGCAATGGATCTGTTGTACAATTATTCCCTTGTGCGGGTCCAATAACAAAAATTAAATTACCTTTATAACTTTCTATATAATTACAGAATGCTACACAGTTATTAAAGTAGCAAAATAACATTGCATATCGTTTTGGTACTTGAAAATTTATCGATTTATTCTCAACAAAGATAATATTTTTTAAGAATTGTGGTGGAGAATATTTGCTATGCCACCAAGAACTATCCAATTCTATACCCACAACGTCCAATCCTTGAAAAATATAATAATGGGCAATTGTATTATCGAAATATATGTATGTATAATATATTATATACACCAAAATTATTTTAAAGATTTACCTGAACATTTTTGTAATAACCACTCTAATAATCCACAACCACAACCAATGCTTGCAATTCCAGTTAAATTATACTTTCGTATAACATCATTTATCCAATACAAATCATTCATATCGGGAAATATCCATGATAATCTACTAGACTTAAGATTTTCACTCGCAGAAGATAAAGCAGCAATCTCTTCCCACTTTTGAGAATTATATAATGAAATAATATTTTCGTCGATATCGTCGCTATTCATTATCTTTAGATTTCTTTTTATATGTATTACAAATAATATTAACAATTCACTATTCTTCACTAATTTACTAAGATTTAAAAAACAAAATTTTTGCAGAACATTTGAAACAAAATATTGTTATCCAACAGAATACAAATTAATGAATGAGAGAGAAAGGGTTTACATCCGTGAACTTGGGTTATGTAATTTTTCCAATAATAGATATTGACTCTTTCCTATATATAATGTACAGTAATAATTCTTATACATATACAGGGTGTATCTTAAAAAGCGCCCACGAATCATATAGCGCTGATCAAAAACTGAGTCTAAAACTTATGAATCATTTTGCAATTTTTGCATTTTTTTTAGTTACTCTATAAATAGAATTTCTACTTATTCCATAAATAGAATTTCTATTTATGTTATGTTATAAAAAAATTTATAATATATGTAGGCCCGTATTCAGAATGCGCTTTTATATCGATAAAAGTGCACTTTTATCTCTGAAATTCTATATCTCGGAAAAAAAATGTTTTATATATAATTATATAAAATTATATAATATATAAATTTATATAATATTGTATATAAATGGACACATATTTTATATATATTTATATACATAAATAAAATATATATCAAATTATATACAATTATATACAATTATATAGATATAATTATACATAATTATATATAAAATATGTCCATTTATATACAATTATATAAGATTATATATATTTTATATAATTATATATAAAACATTTTTTCTCAGGATGCGTAACGTAAAGTAGGTATAGTATTGTTAGTGCGCTAACATTCTTATAAGCGCGTTCTGAATACGGGCCGTAACGTATTTTCCTATAATATTTTCGTGCAGTATCTTCCTATATTTTTATATGCAATATTTTTCGAGAATATGGCCCTCGTATTTCTTCTTCGAAGAAAGGGAAGTATCGTATACGGTTGAGTTCAAATTTCATGCCAATTTCTAGGCTGCGTTCCGTTTCGCGCATTATGCGCATGATGCATCTTTATCATTGTTATTCACCGAATGTTAAACAAAGATAAATGATGCATTATGCACATCATGCGTGAAACGGAACGCAGCCCTAGCGAGCCGCGAAATTAGAAAAACGCGTGCATGCTGCATGCCAAGGCTATGTTCCACTCAACGCTCGCGAGTATCGTTTGTCCTTGTTTAACATTTGATAAACGACAAGGATGAAATGATTCCACGAGCGTTGTGAGCGTCAATTGGAACGCAGCCCAAGCATGCAACATCACCATGGCGCATGCGCAGTTTGTTACATTTATGTCGTTATGACCAAGTTTCGTAACCTTAATAGCAAACTTCTACATGGTATTGATAAATTTCTACAATTAATATCTCCTTCCGCAGGGTAGATCGACACTTTTTTCTCCCACTTTTTTCTTTCATTTCGTGCATAAACGCATCGAATGAGCATAATTTTATCGAAATTAGAGCTGAAGAAAGGTATTCTTAATAAATATCTTGTCAATTTCCTCTCAACGTTTTTAGAAACAGTAGTTAAATATTTTTTCTGTAAAAAATTTAACATCAAACTTAATAGTTTTATGCTTTAATTATTTCACAGAAGATTGCTCGATTGTTCAAGATTTAAAATACAATTGAAACAATATTCCAATGCGTTTTAAACCTCGTTTTTGTGCATATTGTAAGCGGAAACGTATACGTCAATCAGGATATTCCTTTTTCAAGTAAGATTAAAAAAAATTGAATTAGAAATATAACTTAATATAATTTTGTATATATTGTAAACTTAGATTTCCATTGGACAAATCAAAGCTTTTAAAGAAATGGCTTGATAGTATGGGAATCAAGAATTGGACTCCAGACAAAAGCAGTGTTTTATGTTCAGACCATTTTGAGCAAACTTGTTTACGCAAGGTAGGAGAAAAGTATTTGACGTTAAAAGATGGAAGCATTCCAACGATATTTAATAAGGTTGACTGTTTTAACAATATTATAATGTCAGGTAAAATCTTTATTTTTATGTTGTATGAATTTCTTTAATTATTGAAATAAAAATATTAAAATACAAATATAGTTATATTCTACTTATTTGTATTGATATTAACAGAAAATGTTTCTCTTCATGAAGTAACGTTTGATCAGAATTTAAAACAGAATCAGAAGATACAATTCAATGATAATAAGTCTGATTTTCCACAAAAGACTTCTTGCAATAAATTCATCCAAACTTATTCAGATGGTAACTATTTTCTCATTAGTCTTATTATAAGATATGAAATTTGTAAGTCTTCTTTTTAATGGTGAATTTGGTCAATTCAATTACATTGAATTAGTATACATTAAAAATTGTTTTATATTAAATATTCGAATGCAGCAGCATAATTTAATCAACTTTGACAATAACATAATACGTGTATATTCTGTTACGTAATGTGATAATATCATTATTAGGTATTTAAATGTTTAAAATATTTATATGCTTCTATATTAACTTTGCTGATTTCATATATAAGTATTTAGTATGCACTAATCTGGTATAAAAACCTTATGTCCATGATCAATTAGTCATTTGATCGAATTGTTCAAATGTGATTTGTTAATTTTTTTTCGATTAGAGATCTTGCACCAATTTCTAACATCATGGACATAAGACTTAATGCAAGTGACCGAATTTGCTATAAATCAAAGTATTAAATTTCATATATTTCTATAGGTCCGTCCGCATTGCTTAAAATCCGTTAAAATTTTTGCTTTTAAAATGAGATAAATATATATTCGAGTGTTAAAGGAAAAAGCAAAGATGCTGAATGCAAAAAATGCAAGCAACGTGAACAGACCTTATGAATATAAGAATATGCCAATTTCTAAAGAATTATTTAGTATGATGAAACATACATAATAATGGAATAAAATAATAATTAATATGAAAAAGTCCTTCATGAAATTTTTTTCATTTTTTACAGATGAAGATATAGACAGACTATTGACATCTAATAAGAGTGGAATTGTAAACCTTGATCATCATTATCATATTTCTCCATCAAAACTAATTGAGAAGCTCGTAAAGAGTCAAGAAACATTAAAGAAGAGACGACATAAAATTCAAATGCAAAGGCAACAGCTTCAACGTTTTAAAAATTGCATAACGAGCTTAAAAGAAACAATAAAGGAATTACAATGCCAGCGCATGATGTCAGAAAAATGTTTGAATTGTATGTCAATGGTTATATCACACAGAATTCCCGAATATTCAGATGAGATAAAATCTAAAAATGTCTAAATTGAAAGCAACTATGTGTCATATATTACGTCCAAACTCACTCGATTGTATAAAGAACATTGGTCATTGATCTTTATGTATATACAGGGTGAGTCATTTTAAGTGACAGATCCAAATATCTTCAAAAATACGCCAGATACAAAAAAATGGTTTAGACAAAAATTGTAGAGGGCAACGGGGGACATCTAACTGTGCTAACAGTTTTTACCTTCAGGTCAATTTTCAAGGTTATTTGAAGGTCATGATCATTTTTTAAAATGGAATTATATGACACAATTGCTTATTTAAAAAATTATCCATTTTGCATACATATTTTTTTAAAGCAACTATGTGTTTTCTTTCCACTAATTGATTCATCTCATTATTCTGTTCATAAAAGTATTAAGGTATGTTTTGGTTATCAAAAAATTAATAGTTTACGAATTATTTAATATTTTATGTCAATATGTGCCACAATGAAATATAAAATATCTCGTAAACTATTGGTTTTTTGATATCGCTACCTTAATACTTTTATATGCAGAATAATTAGAGGAATCATATTATGTAAAAAAAATTCATATAATTCCATTTAAAAAAATGATCATGACCTTCAAATAACCTTGAAAATCGACCTGAAGGTAAAAACTGTTAGCACAGTTAGATGTCCCCCGTTGTCCTCTACAATTTTTGTCTAAACCATTTTTTTGTATCTGGCGTATTTTTGGAGATATTTGGATCTGTCACTTAATGACTCACCCTGTATATTATGGGCTACGTTTACACCGTGCATTTAGGCCGCGACCTATACAATAGACATCCTTGTTTATCCTGTATATTAAACAAAGACACCTATCGTATAGGTCGCGGACTAAGCGCACGGTGTAAACGTAGCCATTATTTTATATTTTTCACAATATATCATACGCCTATTAACATATACTTATGACGTGTTTCAAAATGAAACGTATTCATGACATGTGTTAAAAATAAAGAAATAAGTATTTTTGGGAATATATATATTTTCGACTTATATAATTATAACCTATTATCAGAGTTGGATTGTTACCTGTTGTTACCTTAAAAAAGTAACACATTGCAATTACTTTTTGTAAAAAGTACGTAATTTGTTACCATTTCTCATTACTAATTTAAAAAAGTAACGCGTTATCATCACTGTTAATTTGAGAAGATGACGATTTATTACTTTTTTGTAATAATAAAAAAGTTAATGGATTTTAAAATTACGTTGTTTAATAATCAGTAATAGGGGGTTGCTAGAGTGACCAAATTATCGACATTATGGTCACATAAAAATCTTCGAATTAGCTAAACAGAATCAAAAATCCTTTTACAGAATTAAAATAGACGCAAAATTAGGTGGTGCAGTGGAATTTATACTAAAATCGAAAAAAGTTGAAAACTTAATTAACTTTTTTTCGATTTTAGTATAAAATTCATTAAAATTCATTAAAATTTTTGTATGTGTAATAACTTTAAGGATCGTTTATACTGGCCGTAATCTGCAAGAAATTGACCAACCATAATCGATTATTCCCCTCTCGTTTGACTGTGATTGGTCAATTTTTACGGCAGTCTTGATCTACAATAGGTATTTTAAATCTTAAGCTTAGGGTTGGTAAAGACTAATGCTTTTTTTAAGAATGAAACATTGTGTTTCTTCTTAAATATGTTTTTAATGCTTTAAATATGCTTTAAACGGTACTATAAAAAAACATTTAAAACATATTAAAAATATTAACTAAGCATGTTTTAAACTGTTTAAAATACATTTAAAACATGTTTTTTTACCAACCCTGCTTAAGCCATAAGAAATAATCATTTAGTAGGTGCATCCAGAAGCACGACTGCTCATTGAGCGCTCAGTAAGCTCTTGTACCTGTTTGGTCTATATTTTTAGCTCTAATGGAATATGCCAATCAGATGCAAGAGCTCACTGAGCGCTCAGTAAGCGGTTGTCATTCTGAATGCACCCAATGGCTGCGTTCAGCAGAACGGTTGTTTTGCAACTGTTGGAAGTTTCCTTCGCGCTAATTGGATCATACTTTTAGATCTAGAATAATGGTCCTATCTCAGCAGACAATCATAAAACGGTTGCAAAACTGTTGAGTCTGCTGAACGCAGCCATTGATAGAATGGTAGCCGTTTTACCACGTTGCTATTGAGCACCAATCACTCACAGCGCTTGAATAGTGGAAAGTCCCTAGGCATCGATCGCTGTGAATGGTGCTCAATACCAACGTGTCAAACGAGTGCCACTCCTATTGATGTATTCTTCCAGATCTAAAATGCTGATTGGATGATCTAAGGGGCTGCGCATAATGAAAGGAATAGGGAAAAGAGAATAAGAATTTCCGCGTTCAGTGTGCAGGAGCCATAAAGGTACCTTTTCATGCTGACGCTCGACGCTCATTTTAAGCGTCAAAATAGATCATGTGATCAAAATTGACGCTTGCGCAGCCCCTAATGCGGAGTCTACAATAGAAGTCGTAGCGGTCGTAGGATCTTAAGTCGTAGAAAATTGACCAATCACAGTTGATTATTCTTCTCATATTCGACTGTGATTAGTCAATTTTCTACGACTTAAAACCTTACGACCGCTACGACTTCTATTGTAGACCCCGCATAACAGCAAGCGCTCACTCAGGCTGTGTTCCAAAATTAACTGCCAGTACTGAAAATCTATAGTGCACGTAACGTAAACTGTAGCATTTTCTGTGCTGGCAGTAAATTTGGAACACAGCCTCTATTGTTGAGTCCGCTAAACGCAGCCATTGTAGATTTAGATTAAGTTCGGATTTATGATAGGTTGAAATCTCAATACTTATTTGTTTCTTCTAAATATTTCTTCCATTGTGCGCAGGCCCTAATTTATATGCCGCGATCTCCCGCGCCTGTCGCTACTGTCGCTGCCCACATTCTCCAAAGTGTTCTTTGTGCCCCGATTGGTTCTAATTACTTCGAAGCTGAAACGAATATGGCCGTCTGACAAAACATTCCAGGCATAGCAGCGATCGACGACATCGTGTCGCTTTTATTCGGACATGTTGAACGGCCACGGAACCACGTTATCTTGACCGAACTTTCTCGTCGTACGATTAACGCAACGACGTCGACGTAAACGTGGGATTGGAGAGAGTGCGGAAGGTGCGAGCGGTCGTCCGTGAGGAACTCTATTCTTTAGCTCGTCTGTGAGGAAAAAAAAAGTAATAGATACGCAGAGTGCAGACGGTCTAGCTGGCGATCGCGAGGGTGAACGGATTGCTTCACGGTGACGCGGCGTGCGATCACGAAACGATCGTGAATCGATTTGTGACGTATCGTATCGCTCCACAACGAGGACGAGATAGCGAGAGAGAAAGAGAGAATAAGAGAAAGAGAGACAGAGATAGAGATAAAGAAGGAATTGATCGTTCGAGATCATGACAATTTTATCGAAGAAGAAGGCGAATGCGTCGAAGGACAGGACGCGCGAGGGAGGCGCCGGATCCGAGGTCGACGTCCATCACGGGGTGCAGAACGAGCACAGTTCCGGCAGCATTGCGCACCCGAACAGTCCTTATCAGGTGAGAGACGGAACGCGATTTCCGGACTTTGCTCTGTCTCTCTGCTTAAAAGGAGCAGGTTTTAAAACAGAAGTTTTGCCAACTCGCTGACTAGGTACGGGGCGCCAGCGGCTTTGCCGTCGATCTACATGGAGTCCAAAGCGATCATGGATCTCATAGCGGTTCTCTCGTGTTAACTGGCAACTCGTACGAGGTATAACGCACACAGGATTACCCCTCCCTTTACTTTGGATAGTCTTGGTATTGTATAGATCATTTTGTGTTATTGACAGTGATTTAAATATTAAATGTTGAAAAATAATGTGATTGCTAACGAATGTAGGGACATTAGTAAAAGAATTAACAATGCATGAATAATATTTGCGCTATACACAGTCAGTAATTGTACAATTGATTGCTTAGACTCTTATTCTATAATTCTTAACGACAGTAACGATATTGTATTACATAACAATGTTATATTGCCATTGTGCAGCTTTTTTTTACTATATATGTAATCTGTGCAGCAACAGTATTTCGATATCATTACTACCATTAAGGTCCAGTTCCACAACTCACGGTTGACTCTTAACTGAGGTTCAACTTGTTTCTCATCTCTTTCCAATTCTAGAATTAGAAAGACAATGAATAAGTTGAACCTCGGTTAAGAGTTAATTGTGAGTTTTGGAAATGGACCTAAGAGTTACAGAATAAGGATTTTATAATTAGTCAAAAAATTTTGGAGAGATATATCTTGCTAAGATACGATTTTTATTACAGACAAACGTTGACCGCCGCGAAGACAAACATTTTGAAGATGGGAGTGGTCCAAGTCATGGTAAACGTCACAGACAGAGAGTCAGTCCCCACAGGTATTTGAAAAAGGCACAAGGACTAAAAGTGGATGTTATAAAATGCACTTGTGTGTTGTAATATAATTTACATAAAATAGGAAATGCGGAAGGTATTTTACACGCTTTTACAGTATAGGTTTATGTTTATATTTAATAAGAGATCTACTAATCTTTTAATAGCTGTATTGGTAGACCTTCACGCACAAAGCGTGAACGAGTCAGGCTACTCCACCTGCTGCTTCTTGCAATGGTCCACAAGGTAATGAAAGGTTTACTAAAAAAAATATTTTTTTAACTTATACAACAGATCACCAACCACCAAAATAAAATTGTGATGGTTACAAATATGGAATGCAAGGTAATAAATTCGATTTATTTAGGCACGGATACTAACGTAAGTGGAAGAGTAAGCATTGTCGGAAATGCCTCAAATTTAGATGAGCTGGCAACTGGCTACAATAGTGGAGATGAGTATACAGGACGTACTGAAAATAATCTTACTTTAGCCGAATGGCAAGAGGTAAGTATTGTTAAATCAAATATTTTTCGTATAAATACACAATACCCCATCTAACGCTTGTATCAAACCAGAAATTGAAATTGAGACTGAAATTGAATTTAATCAGTCAAAGTAAAGTTTATTAAACTTGTGATATTGGTTTTCTTTTTTCTGATTAAATTCAGTCTCATTTTCAATCTCTAATCTGGTACAGACTTAACACATTACATTCTGTATCCTCAATAATCTAGAGAGATAGATGGTTTGAGAAACGTCTGAAGAAAAAGGGGCTTTTATTAAAAAAAATGGCGGAAGACGGAGCTTGTTTATTTAGAGCTGTAGCAGATCAGATTTATGGCGATCAAGAAATGCATGGTATTGTTCGAAAACACTGTATGGATTATATTGTAAGTGTGTAGTACAGGTAGGATAATATGTTATGCTATTTTAATGCAATTTGATGAAAAATTATTTTCCTTTCAGGCTTCTAATCAGGAATTTTTCTCGCATTTTGTGGCGGAAGATTTTAGCACCTATGTAGACAGGAAAAGACAAGAGTATGTACATGGAAATCATATAGAAATGCAAGCTATGTCAGAAATTTACAATCGTACTATCCAATTATATTGTTATAGCACTGGTATGTACTTTTTTCATTTATACTGTAAGGTTTCTCTTGTTGCTTTTGCTCTTATTATTGAATCATTTTTTTTATAGAACCTATCAATATTTTTCATACCATGGTGGAAAGTGATGAACCAATGAACGAACCAATCAGGTTGTCGTATCAGCGTGGCAGTCATTATAATAGTATAGTTGATCCATTTAAAGCTACTATAGGCGTTGGACTTGGTTTACCATCATATAATCCTGGTGCCGCTGATCGCGCTCTGATATCAGATGCAGTTCGTCAGAGTGAGGAATTGCATATTGAACAGGTAATCGTCCCAGCAAACAAGCTGGCGTTATAAAATCATAAATACGGATTTATTTAATTTTACAAATATTTAAAAGATTCAAATATTTCTATTTTATGAAAGACAATGCTAGAGGATAAAATAAAGGCTACCGACTGGGAGGCGACTAATGAAGCTATCGAGGAGCAAGTAGCCCGTGAAAGCTATTTGCAATGGTTGCGTGATAATGAAATGCGTAAGGCAGTAAGTAAAAATTTAATGGTTATATTAATTACTCTTCTTAAAGCAAAAAAACTCAGTCATGACTTTTGAATCAAGCGATCAGCCAGTAGTAGCAGTACGAGCACAGTTACGAGCGCGCAACATAATCATTCACACTTTCATTCACATGGAGGTCGTGGACAGCAGCGTAGCCATACCTCTTCTCCGACTACGACACAAACTAGCCAAGATAATTTACGTAATTCTCCAAAGGTCCGATTTGTCTTTCATTCTTACAACGAAAGTTTAAGATATTTTACGTAAGAGACGTTTGTTGCGATTATTAGGTCAATGATGCAGTACGATATAACAAGAGATCGCCACAACATCAGTCGACTCAGGGATCTAGCATATCCCATTTGCCGTCGGATTTTGAGGCGAAAATGATGCCACAAGAGCCTGTACCAGGAAGCAGCAAGGAAGCAAATGCGTCACCCGATATCTCATTGTTCAATCGCCTCCCTCCTGAAGTATTCGGTGAGAATGTATTCTTAAATGATGACTTATCTATATTTTAAGGAAAGAAAAACAACTTACTACAATTTTTTAAATTAAAATTTGATACTTTTGACATATAAATAACATTAATGTACACACACGCACGCACGCACATACGCACGCACATTTTTTTGTTTATAATGAAGTTAAAATTCAGTTTTAAATATAAGAAACAAGGTTTACTCGAAACGTTATTTTATGCTAAATAACTTTTTTATATTTTTTT
Source organism: Mycetomoellerius zeteki (assembly GCF_001594055.1). Taxonomy (NCBI): domain Eukaryota; kingdom Metazoa; phylum Arthropoda; class Insecta; order Hymenoptera; family Formicidae; genus Mycetomoellerius; species Mycetomoellerius zeteki. Next base: position 3,331,891 of record NW_017256287.1, on the reverse strand, counting down.
GTAATTATTAATTTAAATTTATAGTGTGCTGTCCACTCGAAGTAAATATTAATTAAGGATTTTCTCTCCTAGAGAAATCATACATATTAAACTATAAGAATTTTGTTGTAACTTTTATCAATTTCTAATTTTCCAGGTTTGACGGATTGGGAAGATAGCCAAATACTTTCACAAGTGTTGGCAACGTCACAACAAGAATACTTGGATAGCCTGAAGCAGTCACGCGTGTCTGCGTCCACCGGAAACGATAGCGCCAATACGATAGAGTCTAGTAACAGTTCTATTAACAATTCTTGAAATGCGGTCAGTAACGACAAAGTTCAAAAGATATCAGAGTAAAGATATATACATTTATATATTGCAATATCATCTAATCCCGTATAGTGGTAGGACATAAAGCGATTTGCTTTCTTATCCGTGAGTAAATGTTGCAATAATCATTATTTGGTTTCTCTTCCTATCTTTTCTCTTATCTTTCTCAACAAAATAACGTACGTATGAGATTTTCTACGAGTACGTATGTTACAGTCGTTAAATGCTTTGTTAACACTTGCAAAGTAGCTGCGTATTGTCATTTCGTTGTGGGTACCTTTATATTATCATAGAAAATAACTCGCATCATTTCTTCCGAAATTATGACTGTTAAAAAGAGAAATGTTTTGCTATAATAACCACTACCAATCTATGTTATACTCCTCTTGTGGTTTGACATTTATCTCATCATAAAATATGCAATCCGTTTTTAGGCAGAATATATATTGTTTGATAATCGTGATGTTTTCTCTTGATATAGTTTAGGTCACAACGCTTTAGAAAAATCTGCATTGCATTATTTGTAAAAAAAAGAATATAAATAAAATATCATTTAATTGTAATTTTAATTTGTCGACATTTAACTTACCATCCAAATATTGTCATAATATAAGTGAGATATACATGTAAAAAGATTTTTTAAATATATATCATTTTTTTATTCTTAAAATTTAGAACAAAATGTTTGAGTTTTTTTAAGAATTCGATTAAACATTTTCTCAGAGTTTTTAATTTAATAATTTAAGATATGGAGAATAATTTAAAATAAATAACTACTTATTCAAACTCCTTGAAACTCCTCAAATAGTAATAACTATCCTTTATATTGTGTAAGCAGCACATAAATTTATGTTATTTAAAAAAAAATTGGAAAAGTAAAACATACAAGAAAATATTTCTGTTTATATGTATAGTTTACCTTAACAGATTGAATAGTCCTTCAATAAGCAGAACTACATATCACAATCAAAATATTTTTACTTTTCTTAGATGAAATTCAATTTCGTGAAATTCAAATTTAATTTTAAACCTTCAGTTTCTTATTTTGTGAAAACCAAGATGGATGTGCACATAGATGACTATACATTCGAAAGCATACTTGGAAAGGGAACATTTGGGTATATTATTATTTGAAATAAATATGTGACTATATATGTACAAGTTGAATTTATCTTCTATAGAATAATGTGTATTTTTAGAACTGTATATTTAGTGAAAAGGAAGAAAGACTCAAAGCCATTTGTTATAAAAGCACAAGATTTAAATGCAGCAAACCACTCGCCTTCTGAGGTATATAGCTATATAATATCGATTTTTTAAGGTAAAATATAAAATTCGACATATATTTTGTAATTTAGAGAACACTAGGAGAGATACGATGTCTACAAAAATTGAGACATCCAAACATAGTGTTTTATTATGGAGCATGGAAAAATAATAATTACAGTTATATCCTTCTTGAATATGCAACTAGATGTACTCTCAAGGATTTGCTAGAAAAACGAGAAATACCACTTAAGGAGGAGGTAATTTTCTATATTATTAGATTTTAGTAATCTGAATATTATCACGAAAGATGTTTTCAGAATTTTAATTCGACAAGTACAAACTTGCGTTATGTTGGAATTGTATAGGAAATTGTATATTTTAAAGTAATATTCATTTATTGTGTGTATATCGTAATTTACAAAAATTAAATTGCTATCAGCATTTTAATTTATATTCTGTTTATAATTAGACATATTTGCAATATTTATGATCAATAAAATGTATTTAAAGAATATAATAATTTTGTAAATATTTTACAAAAACAAACGCATTAATTATAGAAAAAAAGAGATTTAAAAAATTTTTTTGTTAGGATGCATTGTATCTGTTTTCGCAAGTTACTTTGGGAGTACATCACATTCACTCGAACAAAATTCTTCATCGAGATCTAAAACCGGAAAATATCATGTTAACTGGCAGCCGTGGGGACATCGTTAAAATTGGTGACTTTGGTCTTTCAAAAAATATCCAAGAGTACGCATTAAGGAGTCAATTTTAATTTTAACAAGTTGTACTTTCATTGCAATATTGAATTGTTAAACTACTATTCTAAAACTATCAATAAGTATCATTGAAATTACTACATTTTCTGGATTAATTTTTTAAATTTAAATTTAATTTCTATCACAATTTTTATTGTATCTTGTACAAAATTGTTATTTTTTTTTATTTTATAGAGATGCGATAACTTGTCACGCAGGATCTTATTACTATATGGCTCCGGAAGTGCTAAGTGTACAGCCGTATGAACTTAAGTGTGATATATGGAGCATGGGCGTTATACTGTACGAAATGGTTACGAAGAGATTTCCGTTTCCGGCCACGGTAAATTAAATTAATTAATGGCGAGATATATAGTCAAAATTAAAAGCGCATTATACATATGTATATAATATTATATTATGTAAAATAGTGATATTATTAAATATAGTACATAAAGAATGTTTATGAGAAACTTTTTTTAATACAAAGAATAATGAAGACATTTTTACAAAATGTAAAATATTTGTATTGTTCATATAAATAAATATGCGCTTGATTATCATTTCAGAGTCTAGCGGAAATTACGAAATTAGTGCATAATAGCCCGCCGAAGCCTTTACCGCAGTGGATGTCATCATTTATTGTGAATCTAATATCGAAGATGTTGAGAAAGAACAGTTTATGTCGACCTCGTACTGATCAGCTCGTGCTTTGCCCTTTCCTTGTACCTTACATTATTCGAGTATATTTGAATCTTGGGCGTGACATTAATCTCGTTGAACGAGAACATGATAGTTTTAGACCACATGTTTTTTTTAAATTTCTGAATCCAGAATTTTCGAATCAAAATTTTAATATTTTAACATTTTAACGAACAATCTAAAAAAATGATATCACATATACAAAAATTTGCTTTATAAAATGAAAAACGTGTATCAAATGGTTTTAGGAGAATCTTAACAAGACTTTCGCAAAAGCGATCTTTGTTGCATGCCAATTAGATCTCGCATAATTTAAACATTTTTTAAAATTCGTACATGAAATTATCTTTACACTAAAGCGCGTGAAACAATTATTAAGTTTGTATTATTCAATTGTTAATATTAATTTTTTTTATACAGTGACATTTCCAAAAATTATTTTTTAAATCATGCAAGAGCGTGATAAAGAAGGCACACATTTAAATTAGATGACATATAATCTCTTTGTTTAAATGACTCCTTGTGGAACTTTTAGAGATAAAATGCGATTGAGCTAAAAATAACTTCTCATGTTTCATAATATATAATATATACACATTGCGCAAGCTCTTTATTGTATTAACTAATGATGCTTTGTATTAATTAATTGTTGAGAAGAAATTAAATTATGAACGATGAATATATATCACACCTGAGTAATTGAAAACCTGTCGTTTGAGAAGCGATATACAGAATCGATTTACTGCCAATGGAAACGATTAGATTTTTATCTTATTATTACGGCATTCTGCCTCGATGGAATTTCATTGTTCGACGAATTGCTATCGGGCTCCCGCGAATGCGAGATGCGTAACAACCGGAAGCTAAGACCGGAACTGTATGTATACCACTTCGTTTTATGCCCATGTGAGGGTACTGAAAAACCGTACAGTTCACATCTCGTTAGTACAGATATCACTTTGTCAGGCTTTTTACTGCCATTTCAAACTCTTTGACATTAATATTATTTGATACAGTATGAGAGAATTGAAAGAAATGTCTTGAAGGAATAAAAAAGTGTTTAGTGCAAGAGCAAACTGAAAATCTGTAATAGGTAGTTTACTTTTATATGTGTATTTATTGTTTAAAAGTGTATTTGAGTTTTTAGGATTTTGTGAATTGAGGATTTACTTTTATTTGGCGCTTATAATTTTTGGGTTCTGTTATAAACGATTCTATCTGTTTATTTTTTCTCTTTTTTTTCTCTAATGTGGAGAAAAAAAATTCTTTTGATGAATCAAGCAAAAAGTTCAGTTGAAAGAACAGACTTACGATTTCGTATAAAATCATTACTTTTTTTTAGTGAGATAAAATTCCGCCAAACAAACTCCATGTTAAGATCATTATATCTGAAAGATCCTGATCATCGAGTAGTGGACGATACATGACACGTGCGTCGAAGTGTAAGTCCTATCCATAATAAGAGAATTATAAGAAAATATCATAAGGAGTTTATTCTGTGAAATTAAATACTTAATCTATGATTTTTTCTCTCTGTCCCTTTCTGTTCTGCACATATTATTAGACTTTACTTTGTTAATTTTTAGTTATAAGATATATAGCTACTTCTTCTTTTAACGTTTAACTGCCAATAGAAGTAGTTTAAAATAAATAAATAAATGAAAGAAAGTAAAAACATGTTTAAGAATTTTAATGTTTTTAAAGGGCAAATTTTTAAATTTTAATCTTTTTTTATAGCTATTAATATAATTAACATAAATAAGTATTAAATTATTTACAATTTAAAAAGGCTTTATATAATCTCTATTTTAATAGAATAGAAGATTATTTAGAATCATTTTGAATTGCGAGGAAGTTAGAATTTTGTAGTAAAACTTTTACAAATTGAATCTTTGATTTTAATTTTAATTTACTCGCTCTTTGCAGGGGCAAAATAAATTCAAGAAACGTAATCGTATCCGAAGATGTGGTGGATCTTGTTATTAAGCTGCTGGTCATATCCTTCGTGGAGTATGACTTGGTATCCTCCAGCTACCTTGAAGGCGATGCACGGGGAACAAATAGATCTCGTGGATACTAACTCTACTAGTCCTCTCTGGACAAGAAATACTGCGAGCAATGGCGTTTCAATTGATGGACCTGAATCCGTCGATTTGATTGACTCAGGGCAATCTCCCATCAATTCCGTCGATCGCGACCGAGAACCGCTGGACGAAGTAGAGCGCATCGAACCTAGGCAGTGGCCAGGCAAACCGGATATCCTACCGACCCGCAGTACCGCACCTTTCACCACGGAAAGATCTTTGCCGCCTAGATCCCCGCAGCCTACAACGTTAGCGCAAAGAAATCCTTCAACACAAAGGTTTCTTTTCCTTTTAAAAAAGAAGAGCTTTTCCTTTACTAAGAAGATCAGTACAAACATTTGTATCGAATATATTGATATCAATGTATTCAGCATCGATAGCTATTGAATAATAAGCAATAAAAAAAGAGGGTGCTTTTCACGAATCTTGGGGATACGAATGTGCAACAGAACTAGATTTTTTCAATTAGTTTTGATTATTTTGATTAGATTTTTACTTTAAATATGACTCGATAAATTTAATAAAATTTTATACGATTATAATATAAAGATATTACGACATTAATCGTGAAATCAACAAATTTGATATGCTATTCGCAATTTTATGTTTGTAAGATTTCCTACGATTACTGCACCACCACCGACGGTCACTATCGACGAAGCCTTCTGTGATTTCGGGTCAGTACAAATGCCACTTTGCGAGTGGCAAAATGGCAATGGCGCTTTGGATTGGACTTCAGGAACTGGAACAGATACCAACTGGTTGGGTGGACCATCGGCCGATGCTAGCGGCTTAATGGAAGGAGGGTAAAAAAGTCGCTGAAGATATTTACTATTTAACTAATATGATAGAAATATACAACAAGAATCATTTTTTTAAATATTAAATTAAGATTTTTTATTTTTAACTACAATTATATTAGATTACGACTATTAGAAAAATGACATAGATTCCTTCTTTGTATTGTAAAGAAGTTATATATCCTTTCCATAGGGTACATAACTTCTATTATATGTATATTTCACGCTACTTGTGTTTTTATAATATGAGTCTTGCTATGTTAGGTTTATCATTTAATGTTTCACTGGAAAATCTTGAACATAGATCAATCTGTTAGATATGCCTTTCTGGAGACATCACAGACACCTTCAAAGGATCTGAAGCTCAAAAGTCCCGGAGGTCTTTTACACAGTCCACAACTGGGCAGCACCGGAGTATCTGGCACTTGTTTTATGTTCAAATACACCATGGACGGTCTTAGTATCGCAGGACTACGAGTGCTGCTTCACGTTGGAACGGATGAGTTCTCATTTAAGAAGAAACAGCCAGATGTGACAGAGGAATTGCCTGTAGAAAATATCACAGTGTCTTGCGAACTACCAGAAATCATAGAAGAGCGCGTAATGTGGCACGCACAGTATTACACGCTCGGAGCATGGCAGCAGGCTCAGATACTTTATACTTACCCTGAATTACACTCGGTATATTATTGTATAACTTGATTCAGCCAAATTTAATTAGTAAACGCGAAGTGCTATAATTAGTACAGAAAATCAAAATTATCTTTACGTTAAAATTAAATTGATACTGGAGAAATTATACATTTAATATTTTCCAACTGCTTTTGTAATTTATTCAAATAGCATAGTGATTGTTCAACAGATATAAGTTGAAAATATAAATTGTTCGACGAAAAAATTAATATTATAGAGATTTTTAAATTCATTTACAAATATATTATTATTTTATTTGTTTGTCAAAGTTACAACTCATTATATAATATTATATATGATGAGTTGTATTATGAAGAGATATGATTATGTTCCTACATTATATAATATAATTGGAACATACCAAACTTTTCCTCTAAACTATAGTTTTCTATATATTGCTCATATTTCCAGCGCTTCATGTTTCATAATATTATCAGTGTCTTTAGAAAATAATAAAAATTTTGCCAATTAGATAGTTATTGAAGGCGTGCCAGTAGACTCCACGGATCCGTCGCGTCTGTATCGTGGATATATCGCTATCGATGACATAGATCTGCAGTCTGGTACGTCGTGCGTTGGATTCTGTAACTTTGCCGGTGATTTCTGTAACTGGAACAATGATGCGGAAGATGATTTCGACTGGACTATAGTGAGTGCGCTACCAAGTTTTATGTAACTTTATTATTCTGCGCTTATATGTTGATAATTTGAGAATGTATATTTTTAGAGTCGCGGAAGCGGAAATCCCACGACCGGTCCAGCGATGGACAGTTCCAGCGACCGTGCCACAGCCGGTGGTTACGCTTTCATCGATTCCGGATTCCCGCGAAGACCTGGCGACACGGCGAAACTCATAAGTTCAAACTTCCCGGCAACAATGTTGGATGCACCAATGTGCATGCATTTCTGGTTCCACATGTTTGGAACTGGAATCGGTTATCTAAAGTTATTTCTACGTCATTTTGGTAGTTCAGACACACAGCTACAAGAGATTTGGGATCTGTCCGGAAACGCGGGCAATGCCTGGTTCATGTCGCAAGTTACAATCAGCTCCCTCGATAATTATCAGCTAGTTTTCGAAGCGTCAGTAGGAATCACTGGCATGGGAGACATCGCAATCGATGATATTTCGTATGGACCAGGTGCTTGCCCTGGTAGGTTCTTGAGTGTTGTTTAAAATTTATATTAAAACGAGAAATTAGATTTCAATTTGCTCGCATAAAACTGTCCTTATAAACGTTAATTGTAGTAAGTCGAGATTCTCTTTCTAATAAGTTGAAAATATAGTACCGTTTATAAATTCGGGAACACTTACGGCTTTCTTATATTTTCCAAAAACTTAAATATCTCGATGAAAAAAAATGTCGAAAAGTTTTAAAAACGCATTTTAAAGAAGAAAAATAAAACTTTAAATTAATTGGCGTTCGCATAGGTTCCTATTGCTCCTTACTAGGTCTTTCTACCGAAAAAGGGGTTTCATTGGAGCCCTTCCGACGTTTACCGTCGGTGTGCCCTTCTTTGTGTGCGAGGAGAACTCGCAGAGCAGGAAGGAGCCCCTTTCAGCGTTCTCTCCCGCTCCCCCGCTTGGCCTTCTTTTTTTCTGTCCCGCTGCAGTTCTTAAGAAGACAATCTTCAGCGATGGCTGGTTCTGACTTCGAGACCGCCGTGCCTCCAGGATCCAAACGAGCTCCTTCGATCACAGTTATTTTAGCCTCAGTCCCCAAGGTCCCGCTGTGCGAGCCCTCGACCTCCATGCTAACATTCTGGGGTTTTACTCGGTTCCCCAGAGGCATCGGCAGCGACACTGCTTCCCATGCAGCCTTCACTTCGATAGCTCCTAACTTGACGGGGCGAGGAAGGGTTGGTCCGCGACAGCGGCCTTGTCGATTCCGCGTGGGGTTTTATACCTGAGGAACCGTTTATAGTCACCACTATCCGGAGGAACTCCTAACTCCACACAGGGTTTCACACCCGAGAGACCGATACCCCCTCCGGACGTCCTCCGATCCGCCACCAGGAGACGCGCCTGGTGGGTAGTCCAATCCACGGAGCCGCGAAGAACGCGGGCCCCACCGGGAATTTTAATGTAATCCAGGAAAATTTCGTACAGACAAAATTTGTTACTTTAGAAAAAAAAATCTTTTCTTTTTAAAATGCATTTTTAAAAACTTCTCTACAATTATTTTCACCAAAATAATCTTAATATATGTAAGAAGCGAGAAAATCGCGAGAAAATCGCAGTCACAGTTTTATCTCCTTTGTTTTCTTACCTATAATTTGATAAAAAAACGATGAATTAATAAAATTTGAAAAGTTAACATATAAGATAAACCTTGGAATCAAACTTAGGACGCTTTCAGAGAGGTAAGAAATATTATGTATCAATCGTTTCGTATTAAACTAACACTTCGTGTCTCTTGCTTTATTACATCGATGAGTATTTGATTTCACAAACTGATTTTCTAATCCCTTTGTATTGATTTGATAGTTTCACCTCAAGTGGCTGCTCCGATATCGCGGGATTGCACTTTTGAGATTGATGAATGTGAATGGATCAACTCGCGAGATCCAGATCGTGTCGAATGGGAAAGGGTATCTACTCAGGTGTTAGGCCCGAGGAATCAAAGAAAACCGTATAGCAGTGGACATACAGTTAATCGACGCAACGAATATTTTTTGGGTCTTGGACGTCTTCGAGGTGGTCCGCGATCATCTGGAGGTGGTACCGCTCAGTTGGTTAGTCGACAGATGAATCCGCTCTGCATCACATTTTGGTACTTTATGTTCGAGCCCTTCATTGATTCCACAGGACCTAGTTTAGGTAGAATTTAAAAAAAAATTATTAATTTGATCTCGAATATCTTATCTTTGAAATGAATAATTAATTTTGTAATTTTTTATGATTTAGATTTTATTTCCTGATTTAATGATTTAATTATAAGTTTTCTTAATCTCTTAATTGATCCAAATGATATTATCTTTTAAGGAGATTGTAAGGGCAAAAAACATATATTAATATTTACGCTTTAAACAAACTACATACATGTGAAAGTTGTGTTCATAACATATTGTTTTTATTGAGCAACATGTTTTTATAGATTATTTATTTTATTTGTTATTAGTTTTATTGTTATAAACAAAAATTTTTTAAATAATAAAAATCTAAATTTTTTTATATAAATATATTAA
>NW_017256287.1:3301056-3322070 GCF_001594055.1 Mycetomoellerius zeteki | reverse complement strand
CATATAGTACTTATATAAAAAAATTAAGATTTTTATCATTATTTTGTAATACAGTTTCATATATTTCTATTAGAGTACAAATTAAAAAAATATTACTTTTTATGGAAATAACTTTTCCAGATGGTCAACTGTCTCTAATTTTTTTGTATTACTTTTAAACGCAATTTGATATAATCTGTAATTTTTTCAAGTAATTCTTAACATATTGCATTTGCCTTACAACCTCCTTAAAAAAAATAGAGAATCTAAAAATTCAATTTGATAAAATGGATTGTTGTTAGCCCGATTCTTTTCAAAATCAATGCAATTTATCGATGCAATGAGAGCAATGTTTTTAATTTTATAGGAGTATTGCGATTATACATGCAAGTAGAGGGTGATAGTTTACGAGCTAAACCTATATGGCAATTGTACAATAATCAAGGTCCCACATGGAACTACGCTCAAGCTAACATCAATCAAAACACAAACTTTAATATCATATTCGAGGGCATTTGGGGTCCGAACAGAGCTACTGGTAGCATAGGAATTGATGATATCTCCTTTTATACCGGAAATTGCAGCGGTAAATATTTTTTTCGTTTTTCTCTCATTTTTTTCTTCTGAAATAAATATTTATTCCTTTTGAAGTATACAGTACTATTTTCTCTTACTTAATTTTATACATTAAATTTATGTTTTTCATCTACATACAGTGAAACCAATAAGTGCAGTCGTTCGCCCAGAAGATTGTAGCTTCGAGAAGGATTTATGCGGATGGGAGAACATAACTATTTCAGATAATGACCGTGCTGTGATGTGGCAGCGTGCGTTTCAGGCCCATCGACCGGCTCAATTATTGGACAGAACTTTTGGTGCGCCTGACAATTTTGTATTCTTTGACATCTTTACAACAAACAAGGAATCAACGAACGTTCAGTTACAATCGCCTATTATCAATGCCTCGCCCGATGAAGAGTTTGTATGTTTCACTTTTTGGTTTGCCGCCTTTGGCGTGGAGGAGTCCACCACTCTACGAGTGATCAGAATGCCTACCGAAGAGGTTGAGGGAGAGAATGAAGGCGAACAGGAGCAATTAGTACGAATGTTACATATAAAACTGAATATAATGTTTATAATATTTAAAATATCACTTATTGCATATTCTTTTGAACTCTCTGGTATAAAATAAATTTTAATTTCTACTTTACTTCCATTTTAATATTAAATGCATGGAACGAGCATTTTTTATGGAAAAGAGATGTGGTTTATTTTGGTTCATTTTTTCTAAATCTTTAATTCCATTATTGTAGTTATGGTCATTGACAGCCAAAGGATTAAATAATCCACGACCGGTATGGATGGCAGCACAAGTGGCAGTTAAAGCGCGAACTCCATATCGACTTATTCTTGAGGGAAGCGCCAGTAACGGAGGCTTTGCTGTCGATGATATAAAATTTCAACCTCTATCCTGCTCAAGTAAGATTAATAAAATATAAGAATAGCAGATGGAAGCAAATAGTATCAAAAAATATTTATGTGTTTTTTTTCTCAGTTCGACCATCCAGTGCTCAGCCAATCCAAAGCGAGTCTCAATGAAAAAAAATCGTAATAAGTTTCTCTTAACGTTGAAATAATCATTTTTATCAAGCATTTAACATCTAGGATTCATAATATTAATATTGTACTTAATTATATTATATAAATAGAATAAACTATTTTATATAAAATAAACTATTTTAATTAGAAAAAAATGTGTTGTGCAAAACCATCTTTGTGTAGCCCAAAAAATCTTTATATGATTGAACGAATTAGATATACATTTACAGAAAGCTTCTCTATTATAATTGACAAACAATAATAAATTGTAATATAAATTTTATTAAAATAAATATTGTTTTACAAAGATTGTGTTTATATAAATACTTCTTGCAATGTACAAAATTATAATTAAGATATTAAAATGGATATCATGAGTACAATGATAAATTGTATATGATGATCCTGCCAAAGAAATCGGTGCTTTCATTAAATACAAATTTAAAAACTTTGGCTCTGACCTGATTTTTCAAATTAAATCGTTGTAGCTTGTTCTTATCTTCCGGAGAAAAAGATTCAACAACTGTTAGCTCCTTTCTATCATTACCAGCCTCTATATGACAATTTTTTCCAGCAAATCCACCTTGGAATTCCACCTCAAAGCCGGAGAGACTGCATTCTTCTTCAAAGTTAATAAGAACCCACTGTGGACTTCCCTGTTATATATATTATGTTTGTTACATTAAAATATATAGTTAAATATGTGAAGAGCTGATCCATAATAAAACTTGGTTACCTACTGCATCAGAATTCCAACATGTTTCACTGCAATTATCAAACATATACATTTTTCCATACGATTGAGCGTTCTTATTTAGCACAGAACTCACCCTAAATAAAATATCGAATCGTTATTAAAGTATTTCTTTTTTTACATATTTTATTTAAATGTATTAGATGACAGAATATAGCAAGCAAATTTCTCTTTCATAACCATTTCTGTTATTACTTTATTTTATTGCAAACATAAAACTAACCGACACTCGAAGTTATTTTCTGTCAACAGAGTAGACATATCGGTATCTTTATTTTTTTTACAAGGAGAAATAATTAATTATGTTTGTACGAATAAAGAATAAAATTCTTTGTTAACTATCCGTTTAACAAAGTCAGAGGAAGTTGTATTTCTTTCCGTTTTTTTTCTCAAGCTTCTTTCCAACGTGGTAAAACGATATTTTCTGTTTTTTTTGCTTCTCTCTGACACACTCTATATTCTAAAATTTCTGAATTTGTTGTAAACAACTTCCAAGTTCCATTCCATATTGTGTATTTTAAGCTCGTATCACATTCTAGAAATCGCAGCGTCGCAAGCGTTGCGATCCAATCAACGTCAAGCTAGCTCGACTCTGATTGGACCATAACGCTTGCGACACGCTTGCGACATTGCGTTACGACTAATGTAGAACCAGCTTTATATTTTTATGGTTCCTGCACACTGGGCGCGGAAATGTTTGCCGCGCGGCAAAACGTGACGCGTAGCCAATAAGCTTACAGCTCCTAAAGCTGGTTCTACATTGATCGCATCGCAGCGTCGCAAGCGTTATGGTCCAATCAGAGTCGAGCTAGCTTGACGTTGATTGGACTGCAACGCTTGCGACGTTGCGATGCGACTAATGTAGAACCAGCTTAATGCGGGGTCTACAATAGAAGTCGTAGCAGTCGTAGGGTCTTAAATAGTAGAAAATTGACCAATCACAGTCGAATATGAGAAGAATAATCAACTGTGATTGATCAATTTTCTACGACTTTAAGCGTTTCCGCGTCCAGTGTGCAGAAGCCAAAAAGTTGAACTCAATTCAACTTTTGCCGCGCGGCGGAAGTAATATTACATCATTTCTAGAAGTTTGCAAGGTGAGACCGACTTAAGAACATAGAATTATTGGTTAGTGTGGCAACTTCCGTCGCGCGGTAAGCGTTGCCGCGTTCTGTGTGCAGGAGCCATTATATCATGGGTAGATCGTTCATCTATCTCACCTTTTACTTTTAGGTATTACTCCGGCCATTCTACGAAAGAATATGGAAGAAGGTAGATGTTGAAGGATCTTGTCATTTTGTCGTGTTGCTGATCTTTTAAAGAGCGATACGGGTCCGAGACGAAGCAACGCATACAAAATCTCTGACGAGATCAGATCGTCATTACTCTGAAGCATGGCAGAATATCTCGACTCTGAAGCGGACGTGAGCGAGGTAAAGTCTTTTCTTTCCATTTTCTTGCCACGGGAGATCCTACGCGAAAATCTTGTACGACGAAGCGCTACAACGACGTTTGGTGCTAAACGTGTGCGGCTGTATTGTAGGGTGAGGAGGAGTTGGACCAGAATGAGAAGAAAAAACTGAGGAAACTGAAGGCGGTGGAGGAGAGCGATGACGAGGAGGAAGGTAAGGAAAGTTATGGGCGCAAGCCTTTCGCGGTTTTTTTATGCGTGTAACTCTCTACTACAGACGCCGATTCATTAATGACAAACTGTTCCAATTATTTTCGTAGTTCTGTTTGCTGTTTTTTATTGGACATGGAACCTCTAAAATCCATGGAAGCTCTAAAAGTAATTGTCTTTTTATTTAGTGGTCTCGGAATATTTCTTTTATTCCTTTTCCCCCTTTTTCTGATTCTCTCTCATCTTCTCTTTGTTATCTTGATTTCTTTCCCTTCTCTCCTTTATTTTTTGCTTTCTCTTTTTAATTTATTATTGCACTTAATATGAATTTTTTAACAATTTGTTTAGAATTATTTTTATTATTTGTTAATGGTTTAATCAAGCCATATTCTGATATATACTGTCAGTATTGAAACTTTATGGTTTATGTTATGTATACTATAAATTTTCAGTACTGGCAATATATAAAACAGAGCTTTAAAGAAATATTCTTTTACTAATGTTAAAAACTTTTTAATTTATATATACAAAGATTTCTATAAAAATATCTAAGTAAATACGATAGAATATTTCAGCAACATTGCTGAATGCAGATAACATGAAATATTCTAGCAATGTTGCTGGAATGTTCCATGCTACCTGAATGAAATGAGAATTAAGGTGCATTTTCACTAACCACTTAAACTGACCGTTTCAATGATAAAAAAGATCAAATAATGACTTTTGTCGCAGAACTATTAGAGCAACATATTTATATATGAAAAAGGACAAAGAGCATTGAATTTGACATTTGAGCGACAGATTTAACATGTTCGTGTTTTTTACTTGCAGTATTAACACGCTGAATTATTATTAGCAATTATTAAGTTATTCCAACTGTACTGAATTCTTGTTTCTGGATCAGCAATGAAGGAAAATAATAGAGTAGAGGTTTGTTCGCAAGTTCCAACATGCTCCTACCATAGCTCCTATTCTATCACGTTGGAGTGAATAAGAGTTATGATAGGAACATATTGGAACATGTTAGAGCATGCGACGCGAACAAACCTAAGTTACATATATCGCGGTCAACGCTGATCAAACCGATTGACACAATGCGGTAACACTGTCAACAGTGTTTGAGTGTTTGACGCTTGTACTACAAAATTTCAGCCGCTGGAATAGCAGTATGTAAAATTGTACCTTTAAGTTGCTAGAGAAAAAAAATTGTTTAAGATTTATATAAAAGCAGAAGACTCAAAGAACATGTAATGTGAAATTGCTTTATTTGATGTTACAAAAAGCATTGCAAGAATTGCTTTTTGTTTGATGATGCTTTATTTACAATTTATTATATATTTATAATATAGAGATTATGTTGTCTGAAGTAAATAAAATTGAATAATTAGTTCATGGAGATTTTCTAATTCTGATTATTAATTTCTTGCATGTTTTGACCTTTATAAAAATGTTTATTGTTATTTTAAGCTTATATCTTTTTTTAATTGTTTTTAAATGCTTAATGTATTTTGTTTTTCATAGTTAACTTTAAAAGTGTTAAAAAAAATGTAGCTTTAAGTGATATTCTGTAATTGAATATGTCTTTTAAATAGAAGTGTTTATATTATGCGTTATATTAAATGCAAGCTTTTAAAAACAGATCAGAGCAAAAAAAATGGAATACTGTTACAAAAACGGTTTTTTCCCAATACCAAGTTTTTTCCTGGGAAAGTAACACTAATCTATACGCATGGTGTGCAACATTAACATACTGTATACATATATTTTATAGATAATGAGGACCAATGAACACTGCTATTATTCTTTTTATATGTGTACCCAATTAATTAGATTAGCTTCTAATACATTATATCTAATATTAATTTTTTAAATTGTTATTTACTTATGTGTGTATCTGTATATATAGTGTGTAATTTAAACATTTTGATCAGTAAATACATGGACTATTATTCTTTTTCTATTTCTATTTTATTCTTTTTATATGTATACTTAGTTAATTGAGATTTACTTCTAATACATCATATTTAATTTATATTAATTTTTGAGAAATTGTGATTTATTTATGTACATATATATGTATACATATGGTGTGCAACATTGATATGATATATTTTATAGATGATGAGGATCAGTTGCGCGAGGAACTGAAAGATTTGATAGACGACAATCCTATAGAGGAAAGCGAAGGTGAAGACAGTGATGGTTCTGATCATCATAAGAAGCGTAAGAAAAGTGATGATGAAGATTTTGATGATCGCTTGGAAGATGAAGATTACGATCTGATTGAAGAAAATTTAGGCGTTAAGCTTGAAAGAGTATGCTTCTATACATCTTGGATTATTCTTAAAAAAAAAATAGAGAGAATGTTTATTAAACAGTATTAAATATTTTACTTTGCATTACAGAAACGTTTTAAACGTCTTCGAAGAATCCAAGATGAGGAATCAGAGGAAGAACAAGAAAAAGAAGCAGATGAAGAAAGGGAC
The DNA here is from genome assembly GCF_001594055.1 of Mycetomoellerius zeteki. Lineage (NCBI taxonomy): Eukaryota > Metazoa > Arthropoda > Insecta > Hymenoptera > Formicidae > Mycetomoellerius > Mycetomoellerius zeteki. The sequence continues at coordinate 3,315,631 of NW_017256287.1, read as the reverse complement.
GCTATTGCTAATGAATTGTTTGAAGGTTCCGGAGATGTAAGTTACATAAATATATTAAATTCGACACAGAGTGTTAATTTTGGGAAAATATTAAAAAATTTACATAACATATTGTCTGCAATATTCGTTTATGTAATCTGTACTTTGGTTCTTGTTGAATTTTTATTTTATGTACATAAATTCTACAAATCAAATGCGTGTCTATGTATATGTGTCACATTTGTATTTGTTAAATACACATGCATACTTATATTAGGAAAGGGATGTTATTACGGTATGTAATGCTTGTGTAAGGTCTGCGATATACAAAAGTAGTATTTTTATTTATTTCTTTGTATTGCTCTTAGGAGGATGAAAGACGAAGTGAACGAAGTCATAGACCAGAGGCAGATACCTTTGAGGAAGGTAGTGACGAAGGCGAATATACTGATGCGGATGATTTTATTGTTGACGATGATGGTAGACCTATCGCAGAGAAAAGAAAGAAAAAGAAGCCAATATTTTCTGATGCGTACGTTGTGATATTTAATGACTTTTTAAAATGTCTTATTTATATCAACATCTATCTATCTATTAGCATAAGTTAAATTTACGTCATTTAGATAAAAAAGAATATCTTTTTCTTATCTATAGGGCATTACAAGAAGCACAGGACATTTTTGGTGTTGATTTTGATTATGATGAATTCGGTAAATATGGCGAAGAGGATTATGAGGAAGAAGAAGAAGAAGAAGAGGATGAATACATGGATGAAGATATCGATACTGAACGGCCACGGCGACCGAAGAAGCAGTTGAAGAAAAAGACCACGAGGAAGAGTATCTTCGAGATTTACGAGCCTAGTGAATTGAAACGCGGTCACTTTACTGATATGGATAATGAGGTACGACATAATAATATGTAGTAATGCTAAACAACAAATTATCTGCGGCATTACATAAATATAACAATATTTTTTATATTGAATTTGAATACATTTAGCTCTTTTTACATTATACATTGCCTTTAAAAGTATTACAACAAATCAGTGGCATTGGGTAAATGTAACATTTTTTTACAAATCTTCTATTGAATTTTTAAATATTTAGTTTTTCTATATTTTCCGTAGTTTTCGAAAATATTACAATATAGAAAGATATTATAATATAAAAAATTTTTAATTGCTACATTGAGATGATATAAGATGATTGCATGATATAAGAATTAATAATTAAATTTGGATTATAATACAGAAATTTTGTATTACATCTTTAAATTTAACACAAAAAATATATGTAGGAAGTACATATATAAATAGCAACGATGTTTTGTCGCCTAAAATGCGACAAATATTATTGTACATTTATAAATAGCTACATTGTTTCTAAATCTATCACTTATAAAATCTGTTTCAAAATTGCAGGTACGTAATACGGATATACCAGAAAGAATGCAACTTAGATCTGTACCAGTCACATCAGTTCAGGAAGGTTCTGATGAACTGGATCTCGAAGCAGAATGGATTTATAAGCAAGCATTTTGCAAGCCTACAGTTTCTATTCAGGATGCCCACTTGAATGCTGAGGCTAAGGAACGGGCACGAAAAGGACCACAGACTATTGGCAAGATCAAGAAAGCTTTGGACTTCATGCGCAATCAACACTTTGAAGTTCCTTTTATATCTTTCTATAGAAAGGAATATGTGCTGCCCGAGTTGAACATTAATGACTTGTGGAAAGTTTATAAGTTTGACGCGAAATGGTGTCAGTTGAGCCAACGGAAAGAGAACCTACTCAAACTATTTGATAAGATGCGCAATTATCAATTGGATGAAATTATGAAGAATCCGGACGCGCCGCTGCCAGATAATGTGAGAGTGATCAAAGACGACGACATCGAGCGACTGAAGAACGTACAGACAAGTGAAGAGCTCAATGATGTCTATAATCATTTTATGCTGTATTACAGTCACGAGATTCAGGCGATGCAGGAATCCGTGCGACAGAAGGAGAGGCAAGCACGACGTGAAGAGAGGATCCAGCGACGTAAACAACAAATTGCTGAGGCGGAAGAAAATGGAGAGGATCCGCCAGAGGAGGAAGAAATACCGGAGGAAGAAGAAATTGACGATACGCTGAAGCAAGCTGTTAGAAGCGGCCCATACTCAATCTGTCGGAAGGCTGGTCTGGATGGTCTGGCGAAGAAGTTTGGCCTAACACCTGAACACTATGCTGAGAATCTGCGTGATAATTATCAGCGTCACGAGGTGGATCAGGAACCGACCGAACCGACGACAATCGCGACCGAGTACGGCAGTTCGCGATTTAAGGCCACGGAAGAAATATTGAAGGCTGCTCAGCTGATGGTGGCGATTCAGTTGGCGCGCGAGCCGCTCGTGCGTAAATGTGTGCGCGAGATGTACATGGAACGCGCTAAGATATCCGTGAAGCCAACGAAGAAGGGCATTAAAGAGATCGACGAGAATCATCCAATCTACACAATGAAATACCTGAAGGACAAGCCGGTGCGTGATCTAGTAGGCGTTCAATTCTTAAATCTGATGACTGCCGAGGAGGACAAACTCATTACGATTACACTCAGTGATGCTATTGAAGGTAACACTAGCAATAACTACGTTGACGAAATGAAGCAGCTCTATTGCCGTGATGAGTTCAGCAAACTCGTGCAAGATTGGAATGCTTTGCGCGTAGGCAGCGTTGAAATCGCCCTTAATCGCATGGTGATACCACATCTAAAAAAGGAGCTGCGCGCGAATCTAATCGCTGAGGCGAAAGAATGTGTAATGCGCTCGTGTTGCCGCAAGATGTACAATTGGATCAAGGTTGCACCGTACAGCTGTGAGTTCCCCGAAGAGGAAGATGAGGAATGGGACACCAGTAAAGGCCTGCGCGTCATGGGCTTGTCTTACGTGCCTGATTATTCGCAAGCAGCTTTCACTTGTTTGATCGCGGCTGATGGAGAATGTACGGATTACCTGCGCTTACCACATCTGATGAAGCGCAAAAACAGTTATCGCGAAAGCGAGAAGGTGCTGAAGGAGGCTGATTTACTAGCGCTAAGGAATTTTATAGCCACGAAGAAGCCACATGTGATCGTAGTGGCTGGCGAGTCTCGGGAAGCAATGATGATCGCTGCTGATATCAAGGAGTGTATCACGCATTTGTCGGAAGAAGAACAGTTTCCTAGTATCCAGGTGGAGATATGCGACAACGAACTCGCCAAGATCTACGCCAATAGTAACAAAGGTAATTCGGAGTTCCGGGATTATCCGGAGCTGCTACGTCAGGCTATTTCGTTGGCGAGAAGGATGCAGGATCCACTGGTGGAGTTTTCACAGTTATGCACAGCTGACGAAGAGATTCTCTGCCTCAAATATCACAATTTGCAGGATCAGTTACCTAAGGAAGAACTGCTGGAAAATCTATATCTGGAATTCGTCAATCGCGTGAATGAAGTTGGCGTAGATGTGAATAAGGCAGTCCAACAAGCATACTGCGGTAACCTTGTCCAATTTGTTTGCGGTCTTGGTCCGCGAAAAGGTCAGGCATTGATCAAGATGCTGAAGCAAACGAATCAACGATTAGAGAATAGGACGCAGTTAGTTACAGCATGTCATATGGGGCCAAAAGTATTCATCAATTGCGCTGGATTCATCAAAATCGACACCAATAGCCTTGGCGACAGTACCGAAGCGTACGTAGAAGTGCTCGACGGTTCGCGCGTACATCCCGAGACTTATGAATGGGCCAGAAAGATGGCAGTTGATGCACTGGAATATGACGACGAGGACGCCAATCCTGCCGGCGCTTTGGAGGAGATACTCGAATCGCCAGAACGCTTGAAAGATTTGGATCTCGACGCTTTCGCAGAAGAACTCGAGCGACAAGGTTTCGGTAATAAATGTGTCACTCTCTACGATATCAGAGCTGAGTTAAACAGCCGATACAAAGATCTCCGCGTATTATATCAATCATCGAGCGCGGAAAAATTGTTCGATATTTTGACAAAGGAAACACCCGAAACTTTCTACGTCGGCAAGCTAGTGCTGGCTACCGTAGTCGGCATCAGTCATCGAAAACCACAGGGCGATCAGCTTGATCAGGCGAACCCGGTGCGAAACGAAGAGACTGGTCTATGGCAATGCCCTTTCTGTCTGAAGAACGATTTTCCCGAGTTGTCGGAGGTGTGGAATCATTTCGATGCTGGCGCTTGTCCGGGTAAAGCTACCGGCGTGAGATTGCGACTGGACAATGGTATCTCTGGATATATTCACATCAAAAATCTGTCGGACCGGCACGTCGCAAACCCTTGTGAAAGAGTCGGTATGGGACAGATTATTCATTGCCGGATTATTAAAATCGAAGTAGACCGATTCAGTGTCGAATGTACCAGCAAGAGCAGCGATCTTGCTGACAAAAATCATGAATGGAGGCGAGTAGATATTTATATAGACATACGAAATAATGTTAATAAATAAAGTAATTTCTATTTAAATCTATCGTCTTTATAATCATATGAATAAAAAGTCTGCAAAAATAGAAAAAAAAATCATATTTCTTAGTTTAAAATATGACATAATTTTTTTAAATATATTACCGTATACATTTATTATTATAAATTGTAATTGAATTTGCAGGCCACAGCGAGATCCATTTTATGACACCGAATCCGAGCAAAGAGATGTAAAGGTAGAAGAGGACGCGAAGAAAGCAAAACAGCGGCAGATCTATGTGAAACGCGTTATCGTCCATCCATCCTTTCATAATATCAGTTTCGCCGAGACTGTAAAATTAATGCAAACAATGAAGCAGGGCGAAGCAATAGTCAGACCGAGCAGCAAAGGCGCCGACCATTTGACAGTCACGTGGAAAGTTACCGATGACATTTTACAGCACATCGACGTTCGTGAGGAGGGTAAAGAGAATGCTTTTTCATTAGGACAAAGCTTATGGATAGGCAACGAGGAATTTGAAGATCTAGACGAGATTATCGCTCGACATGTAAATCCTATGGCCGCTTATGCCTCCGAATTGCTGGATTTCAAATACTACAAGTCCACTGTAGAGGGAATCAAGGACAAAGCAGAGGAGATACTAAAAGAACAGAAAAAGGAGAATCCTAATGGAATTCCATATATCATATCGGCAGCTAAGGTAAATAAGCGCATAGCTGATTTTTTACTAGTATGTAACATAGCATTTTTCTGAAAATCTTTTTATTTTTAATTTAAAAACAATTTCGTTTATTTATCTTTTATAGACTTATCCTGGAAAGTTCTTACTCTCGTATCTGCCGCGCACTCGTTGCCGTCACGAGTACGTCACAGTAACATCCGAGGGCTTTAGATTTCGGGCGCAGATGTTCGGTAGAGTGAGCGATTTATTACGCTGGTTCAAGGAACACTTTAGGGATCCCGTTCCTGGACAATCCACTCCTAGTACACCGCGCGGTGCGATGACTTCTAGAACACCTTACACTACTACGCCAGGAACAGTCAGCGGTAAGTTTACATTGTCACTGTAAACTGACATTGTCAATCACTCTAGAATCGTAGTATAGGGTAAATTCCGGTATATACGCCGCACCAATCAAAAACTTAATTTATTAAATATTATTTACTATGTTTAAAGTAAACGAACTATATCAGTAAAACTTTATACTGTTATTATGAAAAATATTACTATTATTATGAAAAAAATATTAGAAATCCGAAATATTTATTTTTCGTATTAAGAAATGAACTTTTTGAAACCCTTGCATTTTTGCGGTATATCCTATAGGGATGGGATATATGGCTACTCATAGAGGGAGAGGGGAGTATGTACAGCTCATGAAAAATTTACAAATAATGCTTATTTATAAGACATAAAATGACACAATAACTTATAAAATATGTTTATAAAGTTTTATTAAGGAATAAGAATGATAAATATGTATATAAAGTAATAAATAGTTACAATTTTCCTACATATATTACAAGTGTTATGACACGAGGTACGTATTTCATGTAATATATTCATTGCATTTAGTGTACTAAATTCAATCTGCGCACTTTGTATGCTTTGGGCATAAATCCCATCCGCTACAAATGCCATATATCCCAAACAGGTGGGATATACAAGACAGCAAATTAAACAAAGAATACGAAAGCAAAGCACTTGTATTTTGCTGTAAGACATGCTTTACTTTATTCTTCTACACGTATGTATCACGAAATAACCACTAGGTCTTTTACACGTCCTACAGTAATCATTTTATATTTATGATGGCGTTACTTATTACAATGACAAATCGATTCAATTCATAATAATTTCATTAATATTAACAGTAAGAAGCTAAAATCATAACACAATACTAATATAACACAAAGGCATGTAACAGAGTAGTTGCGAGAAAATTACCCCCACTCCTTCTATTTTTTCTGACTTCTGCGGTGTAAATCCCAGCGTGGCGTATTTGTCGGAGTTACCTTAGGTCAAACCGTATATTTTATTTAAAAACAAAAAACTATTTTTCAAAATTAAGTCATTCTGTGCACGCACACACACATATTCTAAGTTCAATTATTTTTCGCATACATTCGCTGAAATGAAATAAAACGCACAAATGCAAACACATGATTTTGTCGTAAATTAAGTGAAATGTACAAATATATACGGACTATAATGTGTTAATTAATATTACAATTGCTACTGTTTTAGGAATGAATCAAGAAGCAATACAGCGAGTTGCACAGAATCTTCCACATCACATGTTACACTCGTTATCACAAGTGGCGAATCAAACGCCGCATCATTATCCGCCACATACCCCGGGAGCGGCTAGTACTACCGGCTATGGCGGAGGACATACGTATCCCAATACGCCGTACACGCCGTCTGGCCAAACTCCGTTTATGACCCCGTACCAGACGCCGCATCATACGCCGCATCATAGCCAGCCTACCCCCAGATACGGTCAACAAACCCCTAGCCATCATCAAGGGCCCTTTGTACATCCGCCACCACCTTCGATGACACCCAGCCATCACAGGTCTGCTCAATCGCACAGACCTACACCACCCTTGTCTACTCCTTCCGGTGATCCCATGGATTGGAAGAAGGCCGCCGAAGCATGGGCACGTTTAAAAAGCGGTCCTCGAGTCTCGTAAGTATATATTGATTAAATAACAATCATTTTCAATTTTTTAACTGAAAATTGTTGATGTATATAAGACGTCAAATGTTTTTCATACGATTATCGTCAATGATTAAATGTGCTTGCAGCGGATCGACGCCTAGATATGAAGAATCTAGAAAAACTCCGCGTAGTTATGACGAGTCATCCGGCAGAACGACGCCTTCCGGAAGGAGTAGACCCTCCTCCACACGTACTCCGTCGTATAAATCTCCGCGAGGCACTCCACACACGAATTCTAGTCCACGGAGTATGTCCCTCAGCGGAGATGGTACTCCTTTATACGACGAGAGCTAACGGGATTGTGCATAGCTGATTTATATTTATTAGTTACGTCTCATATCATGCTATGTATGAAACAATAAAAGTACGCGTTGCGAAACATCGATCGCTCGCGTCGAATCGATCATTGATCGTTGTAGACATGCAATATGCGTAGTGAATTCTTCCACTTTCTTGCACGCGAGATTTTGTTTGCGAATCAAGAAAGGAATCGTCGATTGGTTATTATAAACTACGGTGTTGTACTGTAATTTATTTATTATGTAATATTTCGCGGTTTCTTCCTATGTACATAATAAAATTTTATGGAAACTTTATGAAGGCCTCACGAACACACTCTGCAATCTCTTGATTCACTTTCCTACACATTGATGGCATCAATGAGAAAAATAATTTGAATAAAAAAAATTTACTATAATTTTTGAAAGGTTTTTATTTATCGGTGACTGTAGAAAGATATCAAATATAAAACTAAGATAGATTTCAAATATAAGGTCAAGATAGATTCATAATATTTTACTCTTATCTATTAGACTCTATCTTGATTTTAGTATATATTATATATATTTTATATTAGTCATAATATTTTAGCGGGCATTGATTATTGTTCAAAGATATATTTTATATTTTTCATTGGTGCCATTATGTTTATAATATAGAGAATTAATCTAATTACTTATCGTATCAGCAATATAATCTCTCTTGAATATAAATGCCGCATTGTTTACAGACTTCTATACATAAATACCTGGACTGCTATGTTACAATCAGAAAAATGAAAGTATTCCAAATGGCCTCAAGAGAGATGGTGAGTTTTAAATAAATTTAAAGTTATCAGTAACGCTACTTCACAAGATATTAAATGTATGAATTCACATGAAATAAAAAAAAAACTTGCCTTAGACTGATTCATAATTGTTGCACGTTAGCGAGGTCTAGGTATTCTATAGAAATCTGTCTTATATATATTAAGTCTTTATAAGAAAATATCTGTAGAATATTTAAATTGTTCAAAAATAATATCGCATTTACTTGACATCGTTAAATAGCTTGCATCTGATTTTAATGTCTTATTTAATCCTTGAATAAAGATGAAAGATGATTATCTTTTGTATTTGTATCAACTACAAAAAAAAAGAATAAAATAGCATTCAACATTCACAAGATAATATATACATATATGATGATAAATATGTAGAAAAATATTTTTTTTTAATTAAATTTTCGCTTGTTTGTTATCAATATATAAAATAACATTTATACGAAATTACCGTCCGAGATTATACAAACGATTCTTCGTCCTCTGATAGGGCGTCTTCTGATTGCAAAATACCTTTATAATAATTATATATCACATTTTGCCGCTTCCTTAATGCCATGGTATATTGTGTTTCTGAATTTACATTTTTGTTTATCTTACAATTGCGCATATACTGCATAAAAAAGATACAATATAATTTCTTTCTTGAAAATATATGATAAGCAAAATAACTGTTTCGATTAATTTCAATGTTACCTTTCGCTTAAATTTTGATTTTTGCTTCTCTTCGCTGGAATCGGTAGAGCTCGTCAACCTCCGTCGTTTGCCATGGACAGATTTCCTCGAGTTATCGGATCTCTTTGCATTATTCGCAGCATTGACCATACGTGATCTTTTAGAACCTCGAGACTTTTCAATAACAATCGTTTAAATTAAAAAAAATCCATAAACTTTTTGTTAAAACTTATATTTAACAGAAATATAATTATACAAACTTACTTGATTTTTACTTATATCTAAAGTATTTGATTCAGACATTTGTTTATTTACATTTTGCTTCTGTGATGTATTTCTAGAAATCCCATTTTGTTTATTTGTTTCTTTATTAGTATCCTATATTTCACAATAAAATATGTACAATTATAATAAAAGCCGATGTAAATATTTCTGTAATTATAGAAATTTTTACCACAGTATTGCTTTGAATTTCTCTTGAGTTATCAGTCTGTGAATGTAACGATGATTCCTGTAAATTGCCCGGACTATAGACTGGATTGTTATCTTTCAACGTTACACGCTCACCTGTAAAAAAATAATAGTAAAAAATAGCTTTAGATTATTTAACTATTTTTGTAAAAAATTAATCTATCTTTCCACATTTTTATTATCAATCTATTCACCTGTCCAGTAACATAACGGAGGTAAAATACGACGACCCCTCGAACTAACAGGTGCATTCAGCGAGTCCACTGTTGCATCATGAAGTTTCTGTCCAATTTCTTGAATATTATCTAGGGAACGAAAATGAATGCAACATATGATATTTATTAAAAGTTAAATATAGTTTAAGAAACTTACCTTGCTGCAACATTTCCCAAGTCAGACAAAATTGCTCGAGCTTCAAAGGACACCCATAACGACATTGTTTTACAAGTTCCTTGGGAATAACTAGATATGATAAAGCAATATTGTTAATTATCAAATATTTATCAGTGTACAATGTTAATGATTTCGGATACTTTACTATGCTTATTGTCGTTTAAATTTCCAAGAAGTTTATAGAATTCATGATGCACTGTTTCGATTAGTGTCGCTGATAATCGCTTCAGCACAATGTCTGTTGTATAATTTCTGTGCACAATGTGGCCAGCTTCACTATAAGTAAAAAGAAAGAACAAAATATATCGTTTAATTATTAATTATAAATAATATTATATAACTATAATCATTTGATTATTAGATATACCTATTATCTAAGAGAACTTACTTGACTAATTTTCCTTGAAAAGTTAAACCTAATTCAGATTTTGATTTCGCATTATATACTACTTTTGGTATCCATGCAGTCAACATTTTAGGTTTTTTTTCAACTCCATGCTGCTCTTTGCTGCTTTTAGGTTGATCAGTTGTTGGATTCATCGTTGGATTAGTAGAATTTATATTATGCGATTTATTATTTGTTACCGGATAAACTTCTCTTTTATTGTCAATTGTCTTTGTATGAGAATCATTAACCACAGGTTTTAAAGCGATTGACGTGAACGTTTTATCAATGTTTTCCAACGGCCGAATATTTGTATTCTGTTTATCATTGTTAATTATTTTGGAAGGCAGTTGCTCGGCAGTTGCATTCAAGTTTTTTCTACTTATTCTCAACTTCAAATTTACCGGCACCGAACTGACTATGGTAGGTTTGGATTTTTTCATCACAATGTCGTTTTTCGTTTGTTCAATAAATTCTGTATGTAATTTCGAAAAGACATGGGGCTTTTCGGAAAACTCATTATTTTTGCTGATTGCCACAATGTCTGGGTCCATCTTAGCCTGCGATGCTATTACGTTTCCACCTGCAGTCCGTGAACTTACGGTTACAATGTCTATGTCAGAATTGATATAATCAACATCTGAAACAAACTGTGAATGTGCATTGTTTTGAACTCTAGGAATCTCTTGTTCTTTTATAAAAACATCCGAATTGACTCTTTGTGCGTCAAAAGCATTAATTGGATGTTTATTTTGCACATGCCTTACAGATTTGCCTTCCTCATTCACTTCAAAATAATTTGTCTTCATTTCTCGGTGACTGGAATAAGTCATTTTTTGTGATCTTGGACTAATAGGTATTGTTTGGCGATACTTTTTCATGTTGTGCACTGTTCCCATTTCATCTTCTGTTATACTGACGCAAGATTCATCTGGAAGTAATTTTTTCTCTTCATTCATTGCCATATAACTGGACTTAGTTTCTTTTGTATTGTATGCCAGATTTGTCGTCCCATATTTGTGAGTATCCGGATAAGTCGTTTTCTTTCTCACTTTACGTTTACATATCCTTCCAAGTGATTCTGTAGCTTTTAAAACTTGTTTGATCGATATTTTGCGTATACCCGCATAAATCTCGCTCTCCAATTTATCTGAATCGTTGTTGTGTCCCGGTTTAAGATTTGCTGAATTCGATAGCTGGATAGTATTAGAATCACTTTTTATACTTCCGTATCCCGGATCAATGGAGTGTCCAATTGTGTAGCTTTTCAATTCCGTCGATTTGTTTTGAAGCTTATTAGTGTTCACAGAGTTGTCATCACACACTAAACTCTTTTGCAATGACATTGTTTGTGATTGATATGTTTCATGATTTGTGGAGATCATCGAATCGTTATTGCATTCTGATTCCGTTCTGTAAGACATTGCATAATCCAAACAATCCAACATCTCAATAATTTTGTTGATGTATTTCGGAGGGCAATTCTTATCTGCCAAATTGTTAATAATGATGTTCAGTTTATCTTCCTGAAGAATATCCTTCAATTTATTTACTTTCCTACAACTGCCTGATGAATTTATATCAGATTTGAAATTTTGCTTACTAGCTTCATCACATAAAGACTTTATATTCTTTGTTTGTACAACAGAGATATCTTTTTCAGAGTTGGAAATAAAAGGTTTTATAAACGAAATATTTTTTTCACTTGGAATACTATGAGTAGAATAATTACATATTTCCTTCTCTTTAGATATATTGTTTATATTTTCAGTCTTATTAGACTTGTTTAAATCACAAGATTTTATTGCAGAAATAGTTTTCTTATTTTTTACATGTGCATAAGTCATATCTGTCAATTCGCTTTTTAAATCGTCATCACTGTCAGTAATAGGGGTGGGCCAACGAAACGTTACTGGACATCCTTGCTTAGCATATGTCCTCCATATTTGATGAACGTTTTCCCAATCATCAGGAAAACCATTATAAAATTTTCCGTGAATATAATCCGGTAATCCTGTAATAAGAAAGATATACAAGTTATTAACTCTCAATCGATTATTAGAATTTTGTACTTTCTGTTAGCAATATGGATCTTTCAGTTTCAGTACAGATTTTTACATTATTTTAAATTATATAAAATCTGAAAAAATTCTTGCATATTTACAAAAGCTGTAACAACGAGTATTTATTATCGTAGAAGTCGGATTGCATTTTACTTATTTTTTACAGATTTACATTTACCTACCAGAATATACAATAAAAAAAATCAACTGTGCTTTCAAAGTCCAACTTGGCCAACAGAGAGTTAATATATAAACTATGAAATTTTAATGAATTTTATATAAATTATTACCATTTCTTTCATCAACAATATTCCCCGTTAGAATATATATATGCTTGTATTTGGATTCAATACATTTTGTAGAGTGTCTTCTTATAACCGGTTTACTACGTACAACCTTACCACTGTTTGCAAAGAAAATAAACATTACCTGAATGTTAATGCAGTTTTATTTTGTACTTACCAATCTAAAGTTCCTTTAATTATTAATTCGTATTGGCTGTTTAATGTAACTTTCCATTTCGAAAATACTCGATCAATATTCTGAGAATTATGGACAGAACTCGGTGAGACAAAAGTTTTCTGGTACTCTGGTACAGTAGATCTGTCAGCATCTGTATTAGTTAATATCCAGGTAGGAGCGTTCTTCAAAGACCATGTATTTACTGTTGAAGAACATATAGATGAATCAAATGAAGGCACTTTTTCACAATTCGACGATGCATGGACTCTATTTTGTGATTTCCGAGCAGTATGATAAACTGTGTTTCTCATTGGGGGTGGCATAGCAAGTTGATCGGCATGATTATCTTTCTTGACATCATACTGTTTGAGACTGGATGTAGTCATCGCTTCTTGCTTAAAATTGTGGCTCTTCTTTAAAAGTATATTTCTCAAATTATTGCTGGAAGATAAGACTTCACTGTTGATTGAAAAAGTTTGTTGCAACGGTGTTGCAATGCTGGAATCTAAAGTATCTACATTAATACTAGAAATACTCGGCCAGGTTATTCCGGTCAATGATTTTTTATCATGCATGCTCTTGCTATCCTTTTGCAGTACAGCTACTTTCAGTGCTCGTTGCAGTTTCTTGAATCGTTCGTCTGTTTCCAGATCTCCAAATTTAACCTATGGAAAGTATAACTAAAATACAGTTCGTAGGCTCATAAGTTAATAATTAGAATTGTTCTAATCTTTATATTAACAAAAACATACGCTCATGATGATTAGACATTGGAAGATATCAGTCCTTGATTATACTCATTGTTAGGACATAAAGTTGCGAGTAAAAATTTTACTTTTCGAAAAACTAGAAATAGAAAGAAGCAACTGTAATGATTATGACAATGCAACAGGTTTGTAGAGTAGGTATAAGAGAATAGCGCTAATTTTAGCCGGAAGTTACCATTTCCAACAAATATTTAAAACGCAATACTTCATCTTAACCTTTTCTCTTTCTAACGTCTTAGGTTTGTTCGCGCCGCAAGCTCGACATGTTCCAACATGCTCCTACCATAGCTCCTACTCACTCTATCAAGCGCGTTGGAGTGAGTAAGAGTTATAGTAGGAGCACATTGGAACATATTGAAGCGTGCGACGCAAACAAACCTCTTCTAATTGACAGTTGAGCTATAAATGGCGGAGCCAATCAGCATTAGGCACATGCATTGGCGCTAGTCTTTTTACACCTATTCTACTGGTTTGTAAAGTCAAACATTTTTCTCTCTGTAGGCCTATTCTATAACTTTTTAACAATTTTAGCTCAGCATTACTAGCTCGGAATGTCGTTACGCAGGTATTTTACATGATAAAAAAGCTGCGCAACGACAATATAACGATACCGAATTAACCGTTAAAACTTATGGAATAAACTTACTGTGCCTCCTTTCCAATTAATGTCAGTTAATGTTGACTGATGTTGATTTCTGCACATTGGAAATACTGGGCCAGGTTATTACGATAGATGATTTTCTATGGTGTACGCTCTTGTTATGTTCCTTTTTCAGTACAGCTAATTTTAGGGATCGTCACAACCTCTTAAATAGTTCATCGGAAACTGACGGAAACGCTTGCCGAGCGGCAAAATGCGACGCAATAACCACTAATGCCTAAAGGTGCCTTTTCATGCTGACGCTCGACGCTCATTTTCAGCGTCAAAATAGGTCACGTGATCAAAATTAACGCTTGATATTCGTCAATTTCTATCACGTGATTTAGGCTGCGGTCCACTTGACGCTACAAACGCTTCGAAGCGTTTGAACGACCAATCAGAACAAAGAATTTTACGAATTGACTAATCAAAGAATGCTTC